>NC_133215.1:2778050-3078050 GCF_040436345.1 Pagrus major | reverse complement strand
AAGCATTACAGTCATTATTTTCTAATTAAGCAGCGAGATTTCCTCTCTGGAGTGGGAGGTTCAGAGCAAGGCGACCACCTAATTAAAACTGGGATATTGCAGTGACTAAAAATAAACGAGGTTTTCCCAGCACCCCTGACATTGACCTTTACAGAGCGATGAGGCATTTTTAGCCTCACAGCGTCTGGGTCAGGCTGCCGGCTGAGGCCTGCAAGAAGAAGGTGCAGCATGTGGTGATGTTCACATCAATCACCGGCCACCATCATATCAGTCAGTGGGAACATGACTGACTATTCCCTGATGAGCACTATCCAACAGAGCAGGGTGCTAAATTATCTGTTTATATACAATTATTAAAACCTGTGCCGTGTTGAAACTGGCAGAAGATGCTTATGTAGAGTCTTTGTTTGTCTTTTGATCAGATGAATCCAGATCCAAACATCATTTTGTTCATTATACACAACTCATCCTGGAGCTGTAACTCACTCTCGCATTAGATGTTTCTTACACTCAGGTGTGCATAATACCACAGGTTAGTGATTTGTATTTAAAATATAAAAATGTGAGTTTCTATCATCGGTTATTTTATCGTATCGGCCACGAGAGTCTCGGCTGAAAACAATCCGTATCGTGCATCCTTATACACGAAAAAGAAAATGTATCCGAATACATTTTCTTGCGCTTTACCAAACTCGTACCAAACCATGACTCTTAAACCAGTGAATGAACTGAACAGCAGACTTAATTGTTTTCCTGCACATCCAAAAGTCGTCGTGTTAATCACTTTAAGAATAAAAACTTTCCTGAAGCTCGGCTCAGAAAATGCTTCCAATAAAACGAGAAGAAGAAAGTTCTTGCCCTCCAAATGGTTCATTTAAAACCTAAACCACATTGTGATTTGTCACCGGTTTGTTTTATATCAGATTCTCACCAGCAACATAACACAGATACACAGATCAACAGATGTGGAAAGTTGCAAATGTTTGTAAGTTAAGACGCCGACAGTGTTTGATGTAATAATGTGGTGAAGAGACATTAACTGATACTCACAGTGCGAGCACATGTCCAGGGCGTAACTGGCTTCATTTCCCTGAAAATGACAGAAGATTGACAATGAAACAAAGTGTTCCACATTTCAGCACCTGATTAAACACATCGTTGTCATTTATACTAAAAGAAACATGGCTGCTGTCTGCTGTTTGAATGGAGGAGCTGCTGTTTGGCATGTGGAGGGGTGAAAAAAAGCCAACTGGCACATTACTTTAAATCCCACTGACGAGCAGCTCTCTGTGGACTGGGAGAAATCGTGCACATACATAAAGAAAAATCTGCAAAATCTCAATTCAAATGTGTACGAAGGATTACGTGAACTGTTCAGGGTTCTTGTGTAAATGTTGGCGTTCATTATGCATGAGCGACAGAATGATCTGGACTCTGAAAATGAGGCCAACGTGCCGCCTCGATTTGCTTCGTGTCGTCTCTCGAGGACTTGAACCAGGCTGCTCCGGCGAGGCTGCAGTTTTTCTTCTTGCTAACGAGAGCCGCGGTATCTCCAACTCACAGGTCCTATGTGAGATTTTAACTACATCCACACACATAATACCCATCATGTCATCTGTGGGGTTAATACAGCTGACTGTATGAACACTGGGCTCCTCACTGAGATTTTGGGCTTTCCGACTCTGTTGAATTCAACTATTACATCCAGTGAAATATTAGAAGTTTCTGTAATGATTTCCTTGCTTGCTTCTTTGTTTTAAAATGTAATTTTGTCATAAATTTTAAGCAGGTTTTTAGAGGCTGATAGGTCACAACAGTCACAGCTAATGTTTATTTCTTTGATTTATGTCGTTCACAAAATGACGAATAATTTCCTTAAGACAAATGTTTGTTTGTCCAACCAACAGTGTGAAATCTTTAGATATTAAATTATCACACAAGACAAAGAAAAGCAGCAAATCCTCACAGTTTTAGACGTTGGAACTGGATAATATTTGATATTTTTGCCTCAACAGATGACGGAAAGAATCCATCAATCATCAGGATAGTTACAGATTATTTCTTATATCTGATTATTTTGAAACATTTATGGAGACGTTTGGTGCAGATTACTTTGCAGATTCAGATTATTCAGAGTTTAAAGGCTCTTAATTGTGTCGTGTAACCGATCAGAGAGTGTTGTGGGCGGGACATCGTGTGAGAGGATCCAACACATTTTTGAATTAGTGTATTTTATCTGCAATCTGACAGAAAATTCACTGATACTAATGATTGGAAAAAAGCTGAATATCTTACAACCATCACATCATGAATTCATGTTGCAGCACCAACATAGATACGACTCAGAGCTCAGAAGTATTACAAATTACAAATCAAAACAGGTCACATGACCCTGCAGATTTGACAGGTTTATTTCATCCAGGTAACAGTTCAAGGTGCCTTTTTCACCTTTACTGAGCAGCAGAGGCGAACAGGAAATAGGAGAGAGGGGACAAAGAGATGTGACATCGCTGGCTGGAATCGAAGCGGCGATGCTGCAAAGGTCATGCAGCCAGGTGGAGCACATTGTTGGCCTTTTGATCAAAGCTCAGTGGGCCGGTCTCCACACAGCGAGTCAAACGCTTTAAACTGTGATAAATAAAATCACGTTTCTATGATCTGGGCTGTTGTATATTTTGGTTCTGGTTCAGCTCGTGATACCGGTCAGTGGTTCATCTGTGTGTCTTTCATTGTCACATTTAACATCACACTCAGATTACTGTGAAGGACGTGAATCAACAAGAGGAAGGCCTGAACATCAGAGCTGAAAACACTCTCAAAACATCTCGTCGATGGCGGCCGAACAAAAAATGTCTCTGAGAGAGAATCTGCCATTTCTCACATCAGACAAACAAACACTTCCGCTCAGCATTTTCAAAATAAAACAGTGAAATACAGGGAAAACTGGCAAACTGCACCTTATGTACAGAATGAGCTCCTACAGAAGAGCAGAGAAATACTTGCAATGTTTAAGAGGCGGCGCTGGAGCAGTAGTTCACTGTAGATTCACAGAGATTAAAATACAGAAACAAAACCACGTCTGTAAAACACATTTCAGCCACATTGTTTTAATCAGTTATAAGAATCACTTGTTCTGGCTCCAGCTTCTGAAATGTGAGCATTTTCTGCTTTTCTTTGTCATTTATCACCGTATATAAAGTCTTTGGGTTTTGGACTGTTGGTTGGACAAAAGAAGCAATTTGAATTTGATTTTGGGGTCTGTGAAATTATGATGGTCATTTCTCACATTTTTTAACATTTTATAGATTAAAAGATTAATCGATAAAGATAATAATCATTAGTTGCAGCCTTAATTTCATGTGAAAGCAAACTGAACGTGCAGAATTTGAATTGTTTGAACGAACACATTTTGTAGACGTCTCCTTGGGTTTCTGAGACATGGTGATGGCCATTTTCACTATTTTCTGACACTTTAAGGACGTAATGATAATCAGCAAGTACTCAAAAATGAAGATAATCATCAGTTACAGATCGAACTTTGACACATGTAACGTTCATTTCAGAGAAGATCAATATTTTGGGTCATTTATCAAACAAAAATGCTTTTTCAGGTTCATACTTTTATTTGAAGGTCCTTTCCAAAAAACCCATTGTTTTCTTATGGTGCATCGCTGCAGCATCACTTTTTCACACTGTGTCTTGAACGCTCCATTTTAGCTACAGAGTGAGACATCTCACCTCTGTTCAATCTTTGGTGAGAGTCGCACATGCGCATTACTTAACGGGCAGGATGCAGCCAATCAGAGGCAGAGTAGGGCGGGGCATACCGAGCAAGGTAGTGCGATCTAAAATAACACCGCTACAGCAGTAGCAACTGTGTCTGCTGACTGACTGGAGTGTTTATATTTCATAATAAATATATAAATATACATATTTATATAACGCCTGTTACGCTGTGATGCACAAAAGTTACAGAAGTAAAGGCTCGACGTTGCGTTTCAGGCAGCGCAGCAGAGTTTTCTGTGGGAGAGTAACTCTCTCTGGTGTGAACAGACCTTTAACATGCACAAAATGCGTCATAACACAATAAAAGAGAGGCACAAACCCAAAAACTATAACATGACGTCTTTAAATGTGAACATTTTCTGCTTGTCTTTCTCATCTATGACAGTTAATGAAGAGTCTTTGGGTTTTGGACAAAAGAAGAATGAAGACGTCACTTTGGGTTCTGGGAAACTGTGATGAGCATTTTTCACTTTTTAAAAAGAAACATTTTGTAGACTTAAAGATGAGTTGATTGTGGAAATAATCAGCAGATTTAGGGACATTATTATAATCAGCAAATCAGCTACAGCTCTTACTTTGACACATGTAACCTTCATTTCAGAGAAGATCAATATTTTGAGTCATTTATCAAATAAAAATGCCAAAGTTTTCTTATTCCAGCTTCTTAAAGTTGGTTTCCTGCTTCTCTATGTTTCACATCATTGCAACTTAAATACCTTTGAATTTCAGGTCGGACTAAACTCGAGACTAGTACTTGCTAATAATTTAGAGACACAATAAAAAGCTAAATAATCTGTGGTGGCAGTGCTAGTTTGCTCAGTAGATGAATATTTGCTTTCCTGGATAAACAAACTGAGCGCTTTTATTTTGATGGAACTGTTACGACACTTCCGTCGTCACTCGGTTGCGCACTTGACGCACCTCCAGCTAGCTAACCTGCTAGCAAAGCATTAACAGTATTTCTATATTTCCTCGCCAGCTAGCTTCATCGTCAAACTCCTCCAAGCACTACATTTAAATCCCCTTTAAACGCGGGTGTGTGGCCGCGCGTCTGTCGGGAGAAGCACAAATAACACAACAATCCACCGACAGCGCGATAAACAAACGCTCTGGCGCTGTGCTAACGCTAGCTAGCTAGCTAGTTAGCTCGCTGCTGCTCGGTAAGGCAGCTTAGCCCGGAGTGCTAGTAACGAAGCTAGCAGCACAGTCGAAGGAGGAGAAGCTGTCGTTACAAAATGACGTTTTGACATTTAATGTAAGGAGGAAAAATAAGGAGCAGGCTTTTTCTCACCATTTTGCCGTCAGAGGGTCTTCAGCTGCCGAGGGGGGGTAATTCAAAGCACCGCTGGCGGGTCGATACGGGCAGAAACAGACGATGTTTCGGCGAGGATCGTGCGACTTCTGACGGTCAGACGGAGACCGACCACCGGCTGCCTGACTTCACGGTTACTGACAGCGGGGGAGAGATTCACCGCAGCGCCGGCAGAGAGAGACGCAGAGGGGGGAGAGAGAGCACCGAGAGACTGGTGGAGAGAGAGAGAGAGAGAGAGAGGCGGTGAGGAGAGTGAAGGGGGAGAGCGAGGGGGAGGAGGGGGAGGAGGAGGAGTGGAAGGTGCAAAGCAAAGCTCGTCTATCGAGAAGAGGCTTCACTCGACTTCATAATAACAACACGGAATCAAAGGGGGCTTTAAATATCCCTCGGTGACATGATGAACATCCACTCACGGACTCCGCGAGGCACAGTGAGGCGCGCAGAGGGGCCGCTCTGTGCAGCGACGTCACAGCAAATGGTGCGCGACATTTATGGGTTTTTTTGTATTAATTTAAATTGCTCGGCTCACATGTGATCACGTGCGTCTGACCCTTATTAACAGTGATCCACATCATGTTCAGAAGGGTTTGCACCCCGACATGTCACAGGGCCGAGCGGCCGCATCGACTGCAGGCAACAACGGTATGGAGGCGAAGAGGGACATGAGTTCCCCAGACTCCATTATAAAATCGCTCAATTGTGTGAGTTGTTGACTCAGGAGTAACTTTACAAACGTTGTGAAGCGCTGGTTCCGACAAATTCTTAATGATTTGGGCCTTCTGGTAAATTCGGCATATGTTATAGCCTCGTTTGAGGGGGTTTGCTGCAGCCCCCTCAGCACCATCTACATCCATGCTTATTGATGCAATCTGCGACTGGATAAGCAGAAAACAGGAAATATTAATTAACTAAGAAATAATTTAGAATTAACATGAAGTTTGATTTATTACAGAGCAATGTTACAGAGTAATGTAAACAGTGCTAAGCTCTGTAACATGTGATAGTCTCTTTAGGAAGCCTGTTTTATGGCAGAGAGTGACGCAGCACCTTATCACACACAATCTTTGGATGAAAACTGTAGGCCTCCAGCAGATCCAGGTTGTGTCTCTTCCTCTTGAAGCTCCTGGTTGATGAGAGGAAACATCATGAAGAGCAAACATCAACCATCATGTTTTCATGCAGCAGCTCATGTTTTCTACTTAAAAAGATGCTGAACTAGCCTCTTTATTGCTAGCTTAATGACAGTGCCCTAAATTTCAGTCACGGCAACAGTGTGCACAGAATTATATCACAGCTGCGTTACAGTGTCTGTGCTTCATGTTTTGCATGTGAAATATTAATGTTTGTACGATTATATGAGGTATTAATCAGCCACAGATCAATAGAGAAGAGTATTAGGTGCATCTGACATGTTGGGTTTTAAAGCTGCAGCTGCAGTGGTTGAATGTAACTGAGTAACTAAGTATATTTACTCAGGTACCACACAGGTAACCTTCCAAACAGTGCATACAATAACTGAGAATTACCTCCATCTCAGCCAACTACAGCAGTAAAATGCTACTTACAGATTGTTCATCGGGGATCGTAATCTAATGATATAATATGTAATGATGCCTTGTGTTGCAAATATGTTTAGCATGCTAGCTCGCTAGCCCTGTGCAGGTCAGAGCTCCTGTGGTAGCAGCTGAAACACCAACACTTCCCCCGGTGCTTCAAGCTCCATGTCCGGACTGCTACCTGCACGGCAAACTGAGATAACTAGCTAAAGGAAGCAATTGTGGTAGCTGTTAGCGGTTACCCTAGCTAAATGCTGCCACCTGTATGTAGAAATTGGTATTTTGAGCAATTTGGCGCCCCCCACAGTCTCTGAGAGCAACACCACTGAAGTGAACACAGATCCCAGGTCTGTAACAGTTTGTCAGATGTAATGTAGGTGCTACTAACAACAGTCATTACATCATAATGTTGTGTGTAGGAAGTAAACATGTCTGTACCGCTGTGATCCTCCCCTCTCACTGAGGTCACACAGTGTACACACCATTCAGCCTGTTACCCTATTTTAGGCTGATAAAAGTTACATAATGTTGCTTTAAATAAGAGCTCCACACACGTGTTACAACATATTCTCTAAAGTGTGTCAACAGGGTTTTTGCAGGGAAAAAAGTACAATTACCACATTAAGATCCTTAAAATGGCTCCTACTCCGTCTCCCTCATTTAAATGTCCAGAATATATGAATGTGCAAATATGTTTCATGTCACAGGTTTGACTGCTGGACACAAGACGTCTCCCTCTTCACTGTAAAGTCCATTCTCAGTGTACACACATGTTTGTCAGTCTGTCATCAAACTAATGAAACATCAGACTGAAAACACGTCGTTATAAAGACGACACAGCCGACAGAGTCGTTAGTGACGTCGTCTCCTCACTGAAACATTGTAGAGCTGCTCCTGTATATCAGCAGCTCACAGAACTGAACCAGAACCAGAACTGCAGTTGTCACTATGAGCAGATTTATTGTGATGTTCATCTTGTTTACGAGCTTTTCTGAGCCCAGTCGGCTCCATGTTGGTGCTGATGAGACGTTCACTGAGGCTTTAACACAAAACTACATGAGGTTTTACTTTAATTACATCAAACTGACACTTTACTGACCTGAAACATCTTTAAACTGACAAACATCATCTGTGTGATGGGTTGGCATCCAAACTATTTGTGATGTCATTAATCGTAGGCCCTAAAAGAGCTCAGAGAAGATGGTGTCAGACTCAGCCCATACATCATTCAACTGTAGGAACAAGAAGAGACACAGTTTAAACAGGAGGAGGACTTTAAAGTTGTCAAAGCAGCACCGACACATATCATGAAGTATCTTTATTGTGTATTGCTACTTTTACTTGAGTAAAGGATCTGACTTCCTCCTGCACCACTGCAAAAGGGAAATATTCAAGTTTATAATAACTGCAACTGTTACTGTGCGATAACATCGGTCCGGTACACTGTTTTATTCACAAAGACACTTTACACTCCTCAGTTCAACACATAACAAAACTGCAAGGTTTAGGCATTGAGATAACAAACAAACAAACAAACAAACATCATATTTGGCAAAACGAGTCCAGCCATGCAGAAAACAGACAAAAAGAGCTGCTGCTGCACAAACGTAACACAAAGTGAAGCACTCACAGCCTCTGATGAGCACCGAGAGGAATCGTCTCCTGCTCAGCAGAAGGCTGAAGGACGAGTCTGGTGATAGTCTACATTTTGTTTGCTGATAATAAATAAATCCCATTAAAAGACTCAAACCAACAGCGAATATGTGTCTCTAACACGTATCACAGCCGGATGTATCCTCGTCCTCTGTGTCATAGAGCTCCAGTAAAAACACATGAATGAGCCACACTGCTGGTCCTTGAACACACCGTCCTGCTGCCACAAATACTCACCAGAGCGCCAAGTGTGGATTCATCCGCTGCTGAAAATAGTCCCCGACAGATGCACTTTGTCCTCCTGTTTGTTTGATAGAAAGCTGCTGTTATAGGAAATTACTGAAAAAAGAAATGAAATGAGGTATTCATGAGGTGTTTTTAAAGATTTACATCTTCAGTAGGAACCAATTTTTTTTAGGCTAACCTGTTAGCTAGCATCGCCCTGGCCTGGGATTTTTCAACTGAATGTAGCTCTGTGGTAAACACAAGACTGTGATACTCAACACCACTTTATGATCTTTGAAGCTAAATGAAATCGAAGCTAAAGTAAAAAGCTAATAAACAAACAACATCACGGTCACATGACTTAAACGTCTCCACCACTGAGCGTCTTACTGCACAATTACTATCCAGGTTTTCTATAAACTGATCAATGTACGAGTTGTAAAGTCAGAGTCAGAACAGTGTGTAACTAAAGTGGCCTGTGAAGACGGACTAGTGAGCAGATGAGTCTCTGTGTTCGCTGTGAGGACGTTTAATGTCCCCGACAACCTCTGCAGTCTCATTCAGACACTTGTTAAAACACACAAACAGGGTTAACCAGCTTGTGTTAACCACAGACCTTATTTCAGACATTAACAACCCATTAACTTTGAGACGAGCGAACCAGAAGAGCAAAGACGAGAACTTATTTCCAGGTTTGAGGACGTTCTTTGTTTTGGTCTTTTCATGGGATTTATTGAAATTTAAAATAACACCAACCTAAACCTTTTAAAAGTCCACCGTCATCCACTCACTCACACTGTTACTCCTCATATCTCCTGTGAGGTTCGGTTCCTTCCTACAGAAATCTACTTTGAACCTTTGGTTTTGATGGACTGACACCAGAACATTTTGCTCATCAGTTTCAGATCACTGAAGAGAATATCTGAAAGAGATCGATCCATTTCACAGAGACGGAAATGTAACTCGTAACAGTGTTTGTGTGTTTTGGGTGGATTTTTCCTTTAAATAACACAATACATGACACATAAGAAAAGTCCAAACTATCACAATGATGTTCACACGTCGTCTCCTCTCTCTCTCAGACACATCCACACATTTAATAAATAAGATAAAATACGTCTTCCATCCACAGGTGTCTTCCATCCTGGTCTCCAGCAGCTAGCATCATGCTAACCGGTGCGCTCGCTCGCTCCCTCCTTGTGCTGCGATGAAAATCTAATTATCGAGGGGTATTGCTCAAAACGCAAAGGCTTCTTTAAAATACACCTTAAAGGAACAGTGGGAACATTTTGTGAATAACACTTGAGGAGATTGATATGAATTTCACATCTAGAGATACAGTGGGTCCAGTATTTAGCATAGCTTAGCTTAGCACAAAGACTGGAAGCAGGGGGAAACTGCTAGCCTAGCTTCATCAAAGGTGAACAAATATACCTTCTAAAACCTCCAAGCTTTACATGATGTAACATGTTCATTAAAGATGTGCAGAAATAACATTTTGCAGCTGTTAGCGTAGTTTTAGCAATTGTTAGCATTGAAGCTACTGTATTTGTTGGGAGCTGGGAGCAGTTCCCAGTTGTGCTCCCTGTGTTGTCCCACTTGTTGTGTTCACCATGTTAGCTATGACAGGTATATATGGGAATACTGGTTTGTTTCTCGAGGCTAACAAACATTAAAGACCTGATCACGTGTGCGTTGCAGCCAAAAGTTTAACCAAATTGAAATTTGATGCCAAAAACGTCACCCTGTGCCTTCGTCCAAAGGATTAAAGGAGTCTGTGATGGCAGATGAGTGCATAAGTTAACTTTGTGGCTCTACAACTCTACTGGGATCAAACTGAGACTTGAGTAAAACATCTGGATTATTAGTGTGGTGGGTTTCCTCAGCCTTCTGGATAGCTGCTTTGAAACCGGCATAACGTACAGAGCACAGGTCAGAAATGGGCCTCCAGTCTTTGAGCTAAGCTAGGCTAACACCTCCTGGACACGTCTCTCTGCTGAACACACTGAGATTAAATTTATATTAATCTTTAAACCTTGTTCAGACTGCAGGCCGATCAGATCTCTGAAGACAGACTGTCCACACCGAGATCAGATCGGACTTTTATGTCCAGACAGCACCAAGCTATCTGCACGGGCTGCTGCGGTAACGATGTAGGCTTCAGTAACTACGTCGGCTGGTGACGAGGCTTCCCAATCGATTTCCAGTTTGACTCTGGATTTGACGATGTTATCTTGTGTCGCATTGCGAGTGACACAAAAGACACTTTAAAATCCTTCTTGAGCAGCCAAAGTGTCTCAGCTGCATCTGCAGAAATCACATTTCAAATCAGTGTGGTTTGGATCCAATTAGCAAAAATCTGTTTGTTTTTTTGCTGCCCAGATATCTCGATATGATAAAAAACAGATTTGGGCCGGCCGTCTGAACAGGAGTTTACTCTCATCTGACTGTGAGTAAGATGGCAAACAAGCTTTATTCACAAAATGTCCGACTGATCCTTTAACCCTACGCACCGCTGCTTTAAAGCTACAGTCTGCAACGCTTCACATTCACTTGATGTTTGATAACTGAAAGGAAATCCAGCCACAAAGAAGGTGACGGATTGAAACTGAGGAGCTACAGACAGACACAGGAGCGTTCCTCTAGAGGAAACTGCACTTCAAAGTCAGATCTTCTCTGTTCTGTCGCTTTGATATAAAACATATTAATCCAGCGAGTGTGCAGTTAACGTACGTCACTGTGTTCTGAATACTAGCTACTGCTTTCAAACTATTCCCTATTCACTGTCATGTGAAGCTGCCGAGTGCAGTTTTAAAATAAAAACCCATTCAAGACCAGCATAGCAAACAGCTTTTTCTCCCCTTTTTTGATAAAACAACACAAATACCAGACCCTCGCCGACATGATGCCCGCCTTTAAGATAAGGCTGTCCTTTTTAATTGTGGTGCTGATGCTTCAAAGGTAGTTCTGGTTCAGTGATGTCCTCTGCTTGGTATCTGGTGTGTGGATGAGCTGACTCAGTTGAACGCCTCCTTGTTGATCCACATGAGGGTCCGCGTCTCGTTGGGCTTGCATTCGTACTCGATGCTGCTGAATTTGTTGCCGAACTGGCAGTGCTCCCTCTTGTAATAGTTGTAGTATTTCGCCTGCCAGACCGTCTCGAACGTTCCTGCCTTGTTAAACTGAACAGAAAGAGAACTGATTGATTGATTATCAAAATGAGGATTCAGGTCTTTAAATTTATAGATCAAGAATGCCCAAAACCACCGCTGAGTCACATTTCTGCATTTCACTTCGCCACAGTCATCTGATAACTTATCGCAGGTCACCGTCAATATGTTTATACCTGGTAGTGATCCGATCACTGTCCGACAAATGGACACAATGTTTTTACACAAAGAAAGAAAGAAGTCCATGTAGAACATCTGCTGAATCTACAGACACTGACACTTTTATTCAGAGCTGTCCACTTGTGTTCGGATCACCTGAGATTACGTTGATTCCAGGTGCAAACATCGTCTGCGACTCTGCTGTCTTACCTCCATACTGACTTGGACAGGTTGCCGGTCTCCACTCTTGGTGTGTGGGACGCCCTCAGTGTCGTACTGGGCGTGATAAACCACCGACTCCTCGTCTCGGGACTGCTGCTCCAGAGGGAAGATGATGCCTCCAATGTTCATGGTGCTGTGAGGAAGAGAAAGACGAGGAAGCAGTGTGAAGAAGAAGAAGAAGAAGAATCCCTGTTCGTCACATACAATCATACTGACAACAACAAAGTGAAACTTGGTCCCTGCATTTAAGCCATGGGTTGGAAGAAGCAGGCACCCAGGGTGTATGTGGGGGAACCAGGAGAAACCTCTGCAAACACAGAAAGGCTCTTCTTCCTGTGAGGCAACACTGCTAACCCCTGGGCCATTGTAGTACAAGAGAGTCCGGACTGGCAGTCACACCTCCTCTACGTTAGCACTCAACACCAGAAACTCCTGTTCACACTGTACACCCACGACTGCACTCCCAGACATCAGGAGAACTCTACTGTGAAGTACGCAGATGACAGCACCATCATCGGCCACATTATCATGACAGTTCATATCAGGAGGAAATCAGCAATCTATACAATCTATTGTCTGATTGTTGTCTTGATTAATTGTTGTAAATAACATGCCCATTTTAATCTGACAAACTGTTTCAAATCACTTCTTTTGACAAACCAATGGACCAAATCTCAAATAATTGAATCATTTTAGCATTTTATTTGACAAAGACAAGCAACAGAAATGCTCATTTGTGAGGCTACACCAGGGTGTGTTTTGACAGGGTTTGTCAAAATAGTTGACAGCATCTTGCAGAGTGGTGCACAGAGAACAATCTACTGCTCAACGCCAGTAAAATCAAGCTGATTGTTGAGTGTTGAGCTCCTGGCAGTCAACTTCACTGAGAACCTATCTTGGTCATCACACATCACCACCCTGGTGAGAAAGGCTCTACTTCCTACAGAAACTAAATACCGGGACAAGGTCCTGGTCGACTTTTACAAAGGAGCAATAGAAACATCACAGACTGGCATGGTTGGCCTGGGACAGGATGGCTCTACAGCGGGTGATTAAATCCACCAGAACATCACTGGTACCATCTACAGAACATCAGTGACATCAGTGAAGTGAGACGTCTGCACAGAGCCCAAAGATACTAAAAGACAACACCAACCCAGCCACAGTCTGTTCACCCTGCTGCCCTCTGACAACAGATACACAAGTATCTGCTGCTGAACCACCAGACTACAGAGCAGCTTCGCTCCTCAGACTACAGAGCAGCTTCGCTCCTCAGACTACAGAGCAGCTTCACTCAGACTACAGAGCAGCTTCACTCAGACTACAGAGCGGCTTCACTCAGACAACAGAGCAGCTTCGCTCCTCAGACTACAGAGCAGCTTCACTCAGACTACAGAGCAGCTTCGCTCCTCAGGCTACAGAGCAGCTTCGCTCCTCAGACTACAGAGCAGCTTCGCTCCTCAGACTACAGAGCAGCTTCACTCAGACAACAGAGCAGCTTCGCTCCTCAGACTACAGAGCAGCTTCGCTCCTCAGACTGCAGAGCGGCTTCACTCAGACAACAGAGCAGCTTCGCTCCTCAGACTACAGAGCAGCTTCACTCCTCAGACTACAGAGCAGCTTCACTCCTCAGACTGTGAGACTCCTGAACTCATCCTCAACCATCCACCACACCTATCTCAGTTTTTGGGGCCATTTTATTTTCCATGTTGCCTCTTGAGCAGATAATCAGCAATTTCAGCAACATTTCTTACCATTTATATGCTGATGACATCCAGCTGTATTTGTCATTTAAACCTGATGAGCTCCATAAACTGTCTGTTCTGGAAAACTGTTTGAACACCATTAGGAGCTGGATGGCGAATATTTTTCTGCAGCTAAAAGCTCCTCTCAGGAACACAGCCACACATCATTCATTCATCTCCTCACGCTTAGACTACTGCAGTTCTCTCCTCACAACCCGAAGCAAATCCTCATTACACGCCTACAAACTGTCCAAAATGCTGCTGCCAGACTCCTCGTGCAAACCAGTAGATGGTCACATATTACACCGATTTTAACCTCCTTGAACTGGCTTCCTGTGAATCCATTTTAAAATCTTGGTGCTCACTTACAGAGCCCAGGCTCCACACTACAAGTCGAGCCCTTAGGTCCTCCACCCAGGGTTTTCTCAGTGTTCCTCGGACACATCTCAAGACTCGGGGTGATCTCTCCGTTCAATCAGCAGCTCCCGAGCTTTGGATCAGTCTCCCTGCATGATTGAGATCTCTGGATTCAGTGGACTTCAGTGAAACCTTCCTTTTCAGACGGGCAGAATATTAGGTCTTAATGTGTTTTATCAGCCCTCCCTCTGTATTTGATGTCGATTTTATCTTGAATTTGTATCTATTTGTTGTTTTTATTCTATTTTTACTTTGTTTGACTGTGAAGCACTGTGTGACTGGTGTCTGTGAAAGGTGCCGTATAAATAAACTTTGCTCGGCTGCTTTCTTCAGCCCTCTGCTGTAGGACGTATTTGACAACATTCAACATTCAATCTAGAGATGTTAATAATTAATCTGCGTTAAGAATTTAACCGTTAAAAATGTATAAAGCAACGATCAGTGATGGAACAGATACATCAGAAAGTATCTTGTGACAAATTACAAATAAAAATACTGTCATAAGATAATGTATAGTCATTTGTCTTTACAAAATACAAAGAAATAACATTTTATAGAAAGACGATTAGATTATAGATTAGATAGACTATAGATTATTAGATATTATTATTATAAAATATAATTACACTTTATTCATGTAGTCTCCTCAGTGTGGGCTGGATTTTGTTGGACCAGACGACGTTATTTTGTGTTATTTAGTTTATTATTAATTATGAATTATTATTATTATATTAACTTTATCTGTTCTTTTAGCTCCTAATGTAGCGACTCTGACTTCACATCCATTTCATGTCAGTGGTTAATGGAAAAACATCCAACATAATGAATGTATTATTAATGATTAACCAATAATTGATTGTTAAGGACGCAGCTGTCAATCAAAGAAACTGCTTTAAAAATTGCATCTCTAGTTCGATCACAAGATGAATCTTTGACTTTAGCACATAGATGCTGCGAGGAAATGATAATATGCTGTTTACTGAGTTGAATATGTATTTTCAGGCTGAATAAAAGCACAATTTCACATTTTACTTCACACTCACACTGTGTCTTTGTCATTATAACTGCATGAACGTTGACTTTTAGTTCCCCTTCACCCTCCTGTTGGGTTTAGTGTTACAGATGCTGCTGCCACTGAGGCTGTGGGTCCATCAGAACCCCGCCCTGCTGCACACTGGCTGCACTTTAACTAATCCAGCATCAACAACAGAGCCGATCTCATGTGTTTGTGTGTGTTTGTCCATCAACACACACACACACACACACACACACACACACACACACACACACACACGATCCACACATGATTTATTCAGGCGGACATCTGATGCTGCTGCAGCCTGCAGGAGGAGGCCGCAGACGGACTCGTGCACGGTTATCACTGCTTTAACGTCAGTTTATGAGCCGTGGTCATGTCTGAGTATCATAATGCATCACACAGCTGTGAGCTCTGTGGTTTGGTTCTGGTGTGAATGAGGGGACGGGTCCGCTGTGAGGCCTCCCGCTGCAGACACACACCGTCTCTGAGCTCCTGATGCACAAAAATCACATTCAATCTGAGTCTTCTTACGTGGCCTCGACGTTTCCAGGCTTCACCACCACCTCGATCTTGTATTTGGAGCCTGTGAGCAGCTTGATGGTCCGGTTCTGGCCGAACCGGGTCCCGTCCACCTTGAAGAACACGGGCCCCTCGTTGGGCTGGATCCGCAGGGAGATGGAGATGTTGATGATCGGGGGAACGTCGTCCATTGTCCCGGTTTATCTGGGTCAACTATCGGTCCCGCACCGAGGGAGAAGACGGCGGATGATGCGGTGATGCTGAGGAGGGACCAGAGGCAAGCGGCACCGCGCGGGGCTTCCGGTGACGACTTTCAAAATAAAAGCCATTTTAATAACCAAAGGCCTGTTTTTAATGTTGTGTTTTGTTCAACCAAGAGTCCAAATCTCAAATATATTAATTTGAGTATTTTATATGACAAAGAAAAGACGTTAGACCAGAGTTTGTTTCCTCTTCTGCATATAAAAGACAGAAACAGCTGACTGATGATTCAAATAGGAAACAATTAACAGTCTGACAATCAGCTTTAATCCACTAAACGTCTTGTAATTATCATTTTAAATCATTTATTAAGTCCACGAGAAATCAATCAGTGATAAGTCATTATTCAGGCAGGTTATCAAACGTGAGAATCTATAGTAAATTAAATATCTTTGGGTTTTAGACTGTTTTTTATAGATCAAACAGTCAATTACCTAAAAATAAAGCACAAGGATGATAATGAGAAAAACGAACATTTTGTTGAATCACTGATAACGAATAAAATAACATTTTTAAAGGAGCAGTATGTAGTTTTTGGAGAAGAAATTCAAACTCAGAACTTTAATATTTACAATATTAATGAGGTAATAACACAAATGTTTCCAGTCAGTTATTGTTTATTTAGTTTGTTTAGGCAGAAAAAAAATCAGCCAATGAAGATCTTTGTCGGCTCATTAACATTTCTTCAACAAAACTACAGACTGCTCCTTTAAGTCCATGAAAACTCAATCCGTGACATATTTCTAACTCAGGTTATCAAATGTGAGAATTTGGTGATTTTTCCTCGTCTTATTTTGTAGTAAATTAAATCTCTTTGGGGTTCAGACTGTTGGAAACTCATCTGAAGGCCTGTTTTAATATCTTCTGATGTTTTATAAACATTTGTTGCAGCACCGATAATGAATAAAATAACATTTTTAAAAGAGCACTCTGTAGTAAACTGAATAAAGAAACCGACAACACAATTTCATCATGTTTTGCTTTGTTTAAAGGTGGCGGACCCTGCCACCTTTCTAGCTTCAAAGAGTGTTCTGGGACCTTATTTTCCTCTGAGAACAGCTTGTTTATTCACTTATGAAATAAAGTTTGTATTATTACCTCATTAATATTGTAAATATTAAAATTCTGAGTTTGAATTTTTTCTCCAAAAATACATAATGCTCCTTTAAGTTAATTTATTTTCATCTGCGATAGGATAAAAAAAAAAACTGATTCTGATCATCAGTAAAAGAATCAGATCTGATAATCAGTCGACCATTTTAAATATAAATTCATGTATAATTTACTTTTACTTTAAAAACATTTATTGCTAGAAAACAACTTCTGAGACTTAAATACATTTAATATCAGATACTTTAAGTCTTTTACTCAACTACTATTCACATGGGAGACTTACCAAAGTAATATTTTACCACTTTTACTCCCGTATGACCTTTGAGCACTACAGTCATGAATGTAATTTAATTCTCCACCATCACTAAATATTCATCCATAATTCTGTGGAAACAAAGACTCACTTACACTCTTCAACACGATGTGTTTATTGCATCTCAGCCATATTTACATCACGATTCATTTTAACCATTAATGTTAATATGTCACTTGTTTCCTTTTTGTTTCTCCATGGTGCTTTTTTTTCTTAAAAAAAAGTAATACAAAAAGAAAAAATATGTACAATTGTTTGTGTGTATTGGTACAAAACACACAATTATAAAAGATATATTAGAGTTTAAAAATCAAGACACTCTGAGGTGCTCGAGGTGCTTTAAATAAAATCCTGTATGTGGCAGCAGACGTTGCCGTCGGTCATCTGTCCAGCTCGGCCTGCAGGATCTCTCCCCACGTCTCGGCGTCCAGCGGCGTCATCTTCCTGCCGATCAGCTCCTCCGCCGACCTCACGTGGCTGTAACGTCCTCTCAGCCAGTCTCTCTTCAAACAGCTGCGAGTGTAGTTCCTCACCAGTGTGACCTGCACGCAGCAAACACAACAACCTTAAAGCTCTTAAAACAGCCGCTACACGTCCCGTCTGACACCTCAGACCTTTAACCTCTGAAATCTCTTAATCGCCTCTGAGCTCATCTGAAGCTTCAGTGTGTTCACGCAGGTCGACGTCCTCGACAGGTCACCTGACAGTGTGACATCACCTGTGAACAGCACTATCACGTATTCTGTCTCTCTGTGACGACCAAGTACCTTCAACTATAGTTTTTAAGTCAAACGTTATTCCTGTCACAGTCCAGCTGTTGATGACGGGTCGTTGGAAGATTGGAGGTTCTGTCTCCACCCGTGTCTGTTGGTTGTTGGTTTGTCACAAATACTTCTGAACAGATTTCTACAGAACTTGGATGGAGGATGTGTCTCGGCCCAGAATAGACCACATTAACCTGGTGTGGATCCAGATAAAGAGACGGATCCAGGAATTTTTTTTATACACTTTCTTTAACGTTGTGAGTTTGGACGACATTCTCGTTAATTTCTCAGGAAAATCAGGCGTATTTAGGTGGCTGGTATCTATGAGTGAGTACAGTTTGATGCAGATCTGGTGAGTTTAAATCATGGTGAAGCAGTTTCACAGGCTCCTACCCTGAATTAAAGGGGACTGCTGGGCCTTGGTGCAGGTATTTGCACAAAATATATTACACTGATACTGTATTTATTGCACATTGTACATCATCTGTATATATTTTCATCTTATGATCTTAATGTTTCTTGTATTTTTGTACCTTTTAATATTCTTAACTTCTGAACGATAAGTGTTGAAAGCAAAGGAAGAATCTCATTGTTCAGGAGAACTTGTTTGTTGAACTGTGAATATACAATAAACGCTTTGTATTTGTATTTATATGCACTGTACTGAGTGTCATTCTACTTCAAGACTGCCTTATTTTCTCACTTTCACCATATTTTTAGGCCATTTGGTGATAAACAATGTTTAGTGTATTTTGAATGCAATTTTTAATTTCTTTTAATGTAATTTTTATGCCCCTGTAAAGCACTTTGAGTTGCCTTGTGACTGAATTGTGCTGTACAAATAAACTTTCCTTACAATAGAGACCTTGATATTTTTCAAATCTCCTCAGAAGCACTTCATTCATGTCGGGACCGGACGACAAAATCAAACATCACAGTATTTCTGATCAGATAAACCTACTTCGATATCGATGTTGCAACGATATTGTTGAGATGACTGTCGGTACTTTCACTATAGTTATCAGTGATGTGGACATAATGACGAGTGAGTAAAGGCAAGTCCTGGAGAATGACATCATTTTACTGTACGCAGCCTTTAAAACCAGGAAAAGACAACGTTTATGACGTAGCGTGATATGATGATATCTAGAATCTAAGACAGTATATAGTCTAATATCACTGTTATGATATATATCATATATCCTGCCCAGCACCAACAGCTCCACTCTTTTCTTCTGTTTTCCTGCTGATGTGTTGACCCACCTTCCAGGACAGGCCGTCTCTCCTGTCGCTGTCCACCTCCCTCTGACAGACGGCTCTGACCGGCAGACACTGCCTCCTCCACAGCTGCTCGCTCTCTTCGATGATGTGATGCCACAGCTTGCAGGTCCGCGAGGCGCTGCACAGACTCTCTGCGTCCAGCTCGCTGAAGATCTTCACGCTCATCTCTGGCGGCAGCGTTTCCGCAAAGTTCTGAGGGGGTCTGTCGCAGGTGGAAATCAGGGAGGGTCGTCTTCCATAGAGGAGAAACACGGGCGAGGTCCTCGTGAAGTCATGCTGCATAATAACTCAAGAGTCCAACAGGTTGAAACAGCCTGGGAAACAGAAGGATTCAGAGCAAAGACACAAGACATTATCATACGAAACATAATGTGAAACAAACTGTCGATCTTTGGTCCGATAAAGGAAAATCAAGTCTCCAGCTGCTTCAGGTGTTCAGCAGAACGCTGCAACTCTGTTTTACTGTGAAGCTCCAGAAATGTTCTGTGGACGACGAGACTTCACCTGACTTTATATCATCAGGAGGAGATGATGGCTGAGCCTGACTTTATATCATCAGGAGGAGATGAAGACTGAGTTTTCATTTTTAGATGAACTGTTCCTTTAACTTTGAACACTGAACGTGTTACAGCTGCTCTGCTTGATATACGAATCCATTCTTTTGGTGTTATGATGTTGATGTACATCGGATACTGGAGCTTAAACACATATGTTCAGTAATACATATGTTTGTAATTTCTCTAAAAATGTTCATGGACACTTTTATAGTTTTGTGATTGTGACGTCATTGATTTCATCCGGAGCTTCACGACAGGTGTACAGGCACTTTGAAGATAGAAGTGATGAGGAAAAGCTTATAAAATCGTTTGTTTTTTAAATCAAAATATAAGTATTTTGATTTGGTTCACACTTCTTGCTGCAGTCGCTCTGTGGTCACTGTTTCAGGGGTTTTTTATAGCTAAATATTGGGTAAGACTGTAAGGAAATAGATAGAAGAAGCGCTGTTAATGATTTTGAAGTCTCTGCAGCCAAGTGCACATTTTCACCAATATGGGAGTACTTTGATTTAATTTTCCTGCTTTTTGCAGAATATATTTCTTACTAATATCTTTTCCTGCTATTATAGCGACGGTTTGGTTACTTACAAGTGTAATCTGACCTTCTGCTCAGTTACACAAGCACCTTAACTGTCAAAAACCTGTAAGTTACCCACTAAAAATACACTATTTTTTGTCACATTGACCCTCATTGTTTATGTCTATCTGTGTATTAATCCAACAAACCCTGAACAGCCACACGTGACAGTTATTCTCTTCAGGACACATTTGCAGGTATCAATAATTAACCTTGCATCAGAGCTGATAAAACTCATATGAACAACACAAGTCTTATTGTTCCTTTACTTTATCAAAACACGAGTGTCAGACTGAATTATTTCTATTTCTACGCCATCATGAAGCACAAAACCACCACAGTCAGTTCATATTCGTATTATCTGTCTTCCTGTAGAGTCTGTGGATGAACTAAAGCTTCACTTTATGCCCCAAACTGTGAATCTCAGTGTAAAAACAACAGATTTCTACAGTCACGTTCAGCTACAGGAGTCTCATCTCGGCCCGGCTAGCAGCTGCTCGGCTAACCAGCTAACAGCGACTGCAAAACCCTGCGGCCATTTCGCAGTTTTCACTCCGAATACCTCGTTTTAATACAGGAGAAGGCGGGTAGAAAATGTCTGCCGGTGTATTTAAGAGAAAAGACGATGATATGTCGTTTTAAAGGACATGTTTCTTACCGGCGATGTGTTGACTCGGTGTCTTTTCTGACAGCTGACTGTTTAAATGTCTCAACGGCTGTTTACACACAGACACACGTCATCGTGTTTTGAGAAGGTGCGCATGCGTACAAGGGTCCCACGCCCATTACCCAGACAAAACAAAAACATTTTCATTTTTAATGTTCGTCACAAATAAATGTGCTAATGGCTGAAATACTCACGCAATAATAGTCTACCACCACCAGAGAGGGACCGTGGTGATAACTGTGAACCAAATCAAAAACGTCACATTCAAGTCACACACTGTGTATTTGCACGTCTGCCGAATTAAAGAGTGATGTCTACTTATTAACAAGCCATCTTCAGATTTCTTTTATAAGGACCAACATTTCGCAGATAAACGCGAACATTTTAAATTGGGAAACTTTGAGATGGAATTCGGTGAATGTGTGGCCGGAAGTCTATCAGCAGCGCCACATGCATACTGCGCATGCTCCCCTGCAACCCGGAAGTTTTGAATTGTGTAGCTGACAGCAGCCGGTGAGGGAGCAGCATGGATCTATAATAAGTTAATAATAAGTTAATAATAATAATTATTAATAATAATAATAATAATAATAATAATAATAATAACAGTTAATAATAATAACAGTTATTATAATAATAATAACAGTTAATAATAGATCCATGGGGAGCAGCAGAAGATCTGAGAGCCGGGGACGGAAGGCAGCAGGCAGGCTCAGCAACAGGTTATCAGTCTGAAGAGTGCTGGAGAGTCTTGCATAGCTGCTAAGGACAATGTGGCAATGAATGTCTGTGAGGCTGGAGTATATATACCAGGTAGATTAGTGACTTTTAGTTCTGGATCTCTCAGGAACATGAACAAATATAGAAAGATCTTTCTAGAGGGACAAATAAACATTGTAACTGTGGTATGATGCTTTATAAATGAAAGAAAACACTTTATTTATTGATCAGTTTTACACTGACACGTTGTAGTACATAAAGCAACACGTCATGTGCAGACAAATACAATAAATGTGACATCATCGACAAAAGTGAAAAGACATGTATATTGCGACAGTATACAGATGCGAGAAGAAGGGAAAAGAAAAACACAGTCAAGAAACTTCCAAACACATGATGCTGATATTCAGCTGACAGACGGCTGGATGAGGCTGAGAAACAGCTTGCCCAAGGACACTTCGGCGCACAGACCAGGGGAATTGAACCAGCAACTTTCCGATAACAAGACGCTGGCTCTTTAACAATAAATGCCAACAAATGGACAAATAAAGCTTTTTCATTCTCTTAAAAACACAGTGAGAAACTTGGGGCAGCTTAAATGATTTGCAGGTAACTTTGCTCTCTGATGCTTCATTACTCATTTCTGCTGAAGCAAAGATGTGTTGCTCAGTTCAAGTGACACATGTGATCAGTGTCACTGTATTGATCCAACCTCTCCAGCTGCTTCAGACAGACATCTACTGATCTGCACAGACAGTGAATGAGCTCTGATCACTGCAGCCACACAGCGCCACCTGCTGGTCAACCAGGGAACTACACCATCTGAACGTGAGGCAGGAAACACACACACAGGAAGTCAACACAAAAATGCTCCAACACAAGAGAAAAGTGAGATTCACTCAGACTAATAACAAAACAAACATCATAAAACAAAACAGCTGAATCTCTGAACAACAGGGACATCTACTCGCCAGTGACGTCACAACGAGCCGACCGCTCAAAACATGTATTTATTACAAAACAAACATCAAAGAGTTCAGATGTGTTTCTTACAGTCCGTTATATTTATTGGATCAGCTCAGAATATTTTCTACATGTAAATAAATACGTTATTGGACCAGTTAGACTCCATGTAGCGCTGCAGCGGCTCAGCCAATGGCAGACTGTTGCTGGGACAAAAACACACATAGCAACGGGTCATTTAGCCAATTAGCGTCGTCACATTCGATAAGCTTGGGACGCTGCCGTTAAGTATCCTAGCAACCAGAAACAAGCGTCTGAAATCGAGATGGCGGCGTCAAGTCGACAAGAACAAGAGCACACAGGGCTTCAGCTGCCCACAGACTCTGTAAAGTGTCTCTTGCTGAACCCTTTCGAAAGGAGAACTTTAGGGGGAAACTTCGTGTTAAAGAACTTGGACCTGAGAAGCCCGGTCTGAGTTTAACACAGCAGACGCATGAGAAAGGTAAAGTGTCCCAGAGGAGCCTCTCTCTGAATCGGTGCGACAGGAAGGCTCGGCTAACTGGATGTAGCTTTGCAAATGCAGTATTCTGCTTCCCGTGTTTACTTCTTAAAATGCCGGGGACAGATACTACATGGACTGTAACAGGAGCTAGAGACCTAAAACTTTTGTCAGAGCCGATTAAAAAACATGAATGCTCGAAGGTTCACATGAACAACGCTGTCAAGCTAGCCGTGCTAGGCGGGACTAGCATAGCTGCTAGCTGGATGAAGGACACAGGACTGCGGTGAGAAAACACAATGAAGAGGTGGACATGAACACACATATTTTATCCAAGATCATTGGTTGTGTGAAATTGTGTGGAGCTTGTGAGCTGGCATTGCAAGGCCACGA
Organism: Pagrus major; assembly: GCF_040436345.1. Taxonomy (NCBI): domain Eukaryota; kingdom Metazoa; phylum Chordata; class Actinopteri; order Spariformes; family Sparidae; genus Pagrus; species Pagrus major. Next base: position 3,054,139 of record NC_133215.1, on the reverse strand, counting down.
TGAGACAGCATCCTCCTGTAACCTTGAGGATTGTTCAGCACACAGGGGCTTCAATTAAGGAGGTCAGTGTGGGTCAATCATAACATGCCATTTATTTACAATAAATCAAATTCTAAAATAACACAGTCAATGAAGAACAAGAAGACAGACAGTCATATCACGGCTGGGGGACCAACCACCCACTGCCTAGGACACTGGGAGTAAACTAAATATCAAAAAGAAATATAAACCCAACACAATCAAATAAAGACACCACACTAATTAAATGTGCAACCACAAACCATATCACCATCTAAAGTGAACTCCCAGCATCTCAACCACACCGGTGAATGGAGGACCCCACCAGCCGCAACACTAGAAACAGAAGAGGACAGAATGTTAAAATCCTAAAACTAAGCAAACTCTAATTTAAAATAACAAAAGACAATAAAATCAATATGGCTAAAATATAAAATACTAAACTAAAATAAACGGCAGTCAGTGCTTTGCCTAAAAGCAAAAGAAAACACTGTTAATATAGTTTGTAGGACATAAAAGTATGAGGTTTAAATGATGATTTTTTACATACCTCTGTATTTTAAAACAGTTAAGGTTTAGTCCTACAAACAAATGATAGACCCACAATTAAAATCATTAAAACACAGATACCTCAGGGTGCATGAATGCACCCCTACATTACCCTAACAATTAAAATACTACCCTGATAAAACAATTCTAAAAAACCCCAAAAGTCTCTTACCAGAGCAGAGAGTCAACAGCCACAGCCACACAAAGGATTTGGAGAGAGTGACTCCTGGAGTCACACCTGCTATTAATCAGCTCTCCTCAGTTCCTGTCTCCTCTGATTGGTCTCTGCTCTCTGCTGCTTCTCATGACCTACTGCTACACTCCGACAGAAAACTACTCTTCCTGAGGGACAACGGGGGAAACTAATCGCCCAGGTCTGTGACGGAGCTGCCGTGATGAGAGGAGCCACAGGTGGCGGCAGCGCGAGGTTCAACACGTTTACGGGAGAGTCCACTACTACACTGTTACCTCATCAGCTGAACCTGATGATGCAGCAGCAACATCCCACATCACCAAGGTCGGCACACACACACACACACACACACACACACACACACACACACACACACACACACACACACACACACACACATAAATCAGTGTTTGCACACTTCAGTTGGTACATTTTATGTTCCTGTACCAGTTTTTCTGTGTATAGTGAACTTTAATCATCATCCACCTGTAAATGTCACTCAAGAACTTTAATTTTGTATTAAGAGTATTCACTAATATACATCTCATATCATTGTCATTATCTGTCAAACTGTTGATTTCTAAAGGGCCATCAAATAATTACTGTTTATCCCTAAAACAATGGTGTCTTTTGGTTCATTGGGACAGTCACCGAAAGCTTCTGGCACACACAGCCCAGCCTAGAATATTTTTCACCAGCCGCCACTGGTGTTAATGCTCCCTACTGAAAATCAAGTTTGTCCACAGCAAGCAGTCAACAGGTGTCATTAAGAGACAACTGAAAATGGATCAAATAATAATTAAACTCACTTACCTGTGTTCACTTCAGGAAAAGTCCAAATAGCCAGAAACACAAAAAAAAACCCAACCCTGACCAGTTTGGTGCCCTAGACAAGATTTGAGCTGGCGCCTCTTGCATCGCAGTCAGTTTCACAATTTATTTTCATACACTCGCATAGAAACTGCATGTATGTATTCAATATTTTAAAAGTGCATCTGAAGAGAGAAGAGAAGTAAATGTGACCACTGGATGTTACATTTTAATAAAAAACAGATGCTTGGTGTGTGTTATGACTAATATAGACTAATAATGAAAATACTTTGCAAAATAAAGGACATAAGTCATCAAAGAATCACTTGATATGAACATAAAGCACTCGTATATTGTCAGACGTACAGATGGTGCCATCTAAAAGAAGGTACACAAAGGGACGCCAGTGGATTGTCTAGCTTCATGAATCCAATGTGGCCAACCTTGAACTGATAAACAACTGAACATCACTTCCTGTCTGACTTCTTCTTCTGAGGATCTGACAGGAAGTAGAGAATCTACAGCCTGCACTACTCAAATGTACCACCAGAGGGAGAATCACTTTCCCTGCAGTTGCAACACGTGTAATATAAGTTAATCAATATAGAGTTTATTATTTCATGTTGATAGTGTTTGTGTGGCTGTGGTGGTTTAGTTAGTCTTTGACCTTTTAGATTTCAGCTCTTATAAAAGAAACCCTCTTTGTTTTCACTCAGGAACGCAGGAGTTTTACCTGTTTGGGTCATTGATTAATATTAAAATGTCAGTCAGCCACAGGCCCAGATGTTGTATGGTAGTAACACATCTGTATGTATTGTCTGTACATTTATATCTACATGTTGCTGTAAAAAAAAAAAGCCTATTTGTTGAATTTCCTCTGTGGATTTCCAGAGTTTGTGACAGAGGGTGATTTCTAACTGAGGTGTGTTGTTTTTCCTTCAGAGAGCTGCAGATTCAAGATAACGAGGGTGTGGCTGCTATCAGACACACACACACACACACACACACAGGGTGAAAGTGAAAGTGTTCAGTCAGACTCCATTTTAAGACGAAGAGCAGAAGGAGAGCAGCTGGAGTCTGAGGCAGGGTGAGTGTTAACAACACATTGTGATTATTTACTGTGACTTTACTTACTGTGAGTCAGTTTTCTCCCTGTGGACTGTGGAGGAAAGAAATGTTGGAGTGAACTCAACACTTTGATTCATCTGTGGACACAAAGTCCTGATTGGCTGAATAATCCTCTTTAAACCTACAGTAACCCAAGAAAACAAGCACAGGTGTGAAGAAAAGTGACCAGGTGGACTTCTGGCTGCTTTTATTATACTGTATAATGTGTGTGTGAAGGGGAGAGAGAGTGTGTGTTACTTCCTGCTCTCTCGGTCTTGTGCGACTCTTGAACAAACTTGTTTCCTGATTCTTGTGTCCTGAGCTCACAGCTACTGTTTCACCTCTCAGACTGACTTCAGAGCAGAAGATGAGTGTTTGTGTGAAGGAGGAGGAGGACAGAGCAGAGTCTCCAGTATCCAGCTGTCTGTCTATGAAGAGTGACCGGTCCAAAGATCCTCCTCCAGTCTTCAGTAATGAACCTGGACCATCAGACTCAGAGTAAGACGCCTGATACTGACTCATTTATGTGACTTTGTTCTGTTCCCTCTCTCACTGCCGTGCTTTGTTCTGTTGATTTTGTATTTTTATATTCAAAATTCATGTAAAATGTATTTTCTACCTAAATCTAACAGACTTTTCACAGCTCATGTTCCTCTTACTATCTGTGGCAGCTGTCAGTCTCCTAAAAAGCTGTAATCTGATCTAAGAGGACAAACAGAAACTTTGAAAGCTCCTTTTCATCAACAGTAGCAGTAGTTTGTGTATTTAGAGCTTCTTAAATGACTTTGTCATCAGAGAATTTCTCAAAGATTCATGAGATATCAACACAAACATGTTGGTGTTTGCAGAGTTCAGTCCAACAGACAGAGAGCAGAGTCTCCAGTATCCAGCTGTCTGTCTATGAAGAGTGACCGGTCCAAAGGTCGTCCTCCAAACTTCAGTAATGAACCTGGACCATCAGACTCAAAGTAAGACACCTGATACTAACTCATTTATGGGACTTTTTTCAGTTCCCTCTCTCACTAACGTGTTTTGTTCATGTTGTGTTTGTATATTTCAACAACAATGTATTTGCTAACTAACTTTAACAAACCTTTTGGGACTCATGACAGAGAGATCATTCGTCCCATCGTCCTCTTAGTGCTGTCAGTCACGTAAAAAGCTGTAATCTGATCAAAGAGGACAAATAGAAATTGTTAAACTTCTTATTTATGGACAGGAGGAGTTTGCTCCCTCTATGAATTTGTAATTAGACTTTTTTTTTAAAAGTAATCTCATAGTTAAAGTCATGTCATAATTAAAGTCACGTCACAGTTAAAGTCACGTCATCGTGGTCGACCTCAGTTATTGAGAACACTTTTAACTCCAGGTTCAAACTGACTAAACAGAAGAGTTGAAATAACACAAGCAGCCATTTTTATTCCAGACTGAAGCTGAATTCATCAGAAAAGTAAAGACAGTTTTACTGTCCTCTGTCAGCTGATCTGAGCTTCAACAGTGTCGACCAAATCTTGATATTTTTAGAAACAATCAACAACTGGTTTCAGTCCTAAAGAAATGTCTTCACAGAGAGAAGAAGAGGAGGCATGTTTCTGTGGAGGAGCAGCCGTCCTGCTGTGTTTCCTGTCAGGACGTCCTGAAGGATCCAGTCTCTACCAGCTGGCGACAGGTTCTGGTCAGGTTCTTCAGACAGCGCATCACATCATACCGGGACCAGTCTGCTTCACCAGGACACTCCTCCTGTCCCCAGTGTGGGAAACGATCCAGAACAGGAGCTGGACTGCAGACAGCCAGTCTGACCAGCACTGTACAAAGTGAGACTATATATCTGTCTGCTGATGTCTTCATGTCTGAACACACTACTTGTTGTTTTAATACATTTGTTATGTCGCACATTAACCAATCAGAGAGCTGCTTGTTCTCTGTATGCAGAGATGGAGATGGAGAAGTGTCAGACAGCAGCTTGAGACAAAACAGCACTTTAAACAACAGTCCACATTAGCTTTCCTGCTAACATCTCCTCCTCCTCTAACTTACAAACACACACCTCGTCCTGCAGATCCACTTGTTGAACAAGCCACCGAACAAACATCCAGTGAGGAAAAGTGCACTGCTAACATCTATTTTCAGGCTGCAGCAGATGCTAATTAGCTGCTCAGTGTCAGCACATTAAACAGCTTAAAATGTAACCTGCTTCATTACAATACGTTCATTTAGCCGGCGTTTTTATCCAAAGAGACTGAAAATAACTGACTGAACCATGTGGATACAACATGAGTAGATCACATTCATCAATTATGCTAAAATGGTTCAAGAGCTACAACTAGAAGCAATAAGAGATCAAGAGAGAGATTGTTTTTATGGACCAAGGTGCCGTCTGAACAGGAGAGTTTCAGTCTGAACAGGAGAGTTTCAGTGTGAACAGGAGAGTTTTCAGTCTGAACAGGAGAGTTTTCAGTCTAACAGGAGAGTTTCAGTCTGAACAGGAGAGTTTCAGTCTGAACAGGAGAGTTTTCAGTCTGAACAGGAGAGTTTTCAGTCTGAACAGGAGAGTTTTCAGTCTGAACAGGAGAGTTTCAGTCTGAACAGGAGAGTTTTCAGTCTGAACAGGAGAGTTTTCAGTCTAACAGGAGAGTTTTCAGTCTGAAGTTGTGTCGAGTTTCTTCTGTTCTGATGTCACTGGGGAGTTTGTGTCACTATTGTGGATCCAGGACATCAGACAGTCTGGATCTAGTTGAGCAGTAGCTGGTCCTCCCTTGTAGTGAGGGAATAACAAGCAGTCAGCAGCAGCAGAGTGTAGTGGACGGGCTGAGGTGCAGGTGGTGGTCATTTACAGGGGCCAACCTGAGATGTTGTCCCTCAAGCAAAGGAGTTGAGTTCAAGAAACAGTGCTGTGCATAGAGGTGAGCCCAACTAAATCTAGTTGGTACCGCCCCACCTCCGGCACCAGCACCTGTTCCTTCCCCCATGAGAGGAGACACTCCCTGTCCTGAGGACCAGTCTGGGATGCCAGGAATCAGCACACCTGCCTTCTTTTGCATGAGACTGGCACACACCCGACCCCAATGCCCGTCCCTGCTGGTAGTCAGCCCACAGGGTGGCGTCTCCATGTAGTCAAAGGCCAGACACCAGATATTCACCAGCGACCTCCACTCCCAGGTTGAGCTCCAGAAAGGTGCCCTGATGTCTCTTTCCTGGTTCAGGTGCTGCAGCACCTTTGTGGCTGATTCATAAAGGCTCTTTGAATCACTCTCAGTCCGGCTCCTCCTCTGGGGCTGATTAGCTTTGCGAGACCCTGCCAGGGGCTAATGCCCCCGACAACAGAGCTCCGAGGATCACAGGGACACACAAACCTCTCCACGACGTTAAGGTGGAGAGAAAGACAAAGAAAACAACAAACATGTTCTTATACTGATGGTTTTAACTTGTAATGAAAAGACCATTGACTGCTGATTGTCACATTGTATTTTTTGTCTCCCACTTTTGTCTCTTTTTTCAGTGAATGTTGGTCTGCAGGAGGTTTTCCATGAACATAAGATCAGTCTGAGGAGGAGATGTGAACGTGTGACTGAAGGAAGTGATGAAACAGGAAGTGATGAAACAGGAAGTGGAACCCTCCTCAACAAGATCTACACTGAGCTCTACATCACAGAGGGACAGAGTGAAGAGGTTAATACCCAACATGAGGTGAGGCAGCTGGAGACAGTTTCCAAGAAGAAGACCTTCAGTGAAACTCCAATCAGGTGCTGCGACATCTTTAAAGCCTCACCTGACCAACAGAGACCCATCAGAGTGGTTCTGACCAACGGCGTCGCTGGAGTTGGAAAAACCTTCTCAGTGCTGAAGTTCACTCTGGACTGGGCAGAGGGCTCCGAAAACCAAGATGTCAGTCTGCTGGTTGTGCTCTCGTTCAGGGAGCTGAACCTGATCAGAGATCAGCAGTACAGTCTTCTCAGGCTGCTCCATGTTTTCCATCCAACATTACAGAAGGTGACAGCAGAGAAGCTCGCTGTCTGTAAACTTCTGTTCATCTTTGACGGCCTGGATGAAAGCAGACTGTCACTGGATTTCAAGAACCATGAGGTCGTGTCTGATGTCACACAGGAGTCATCAGTCAGCGCGCTGCTGACAAACCTCATCGAGGGGAAGCTGCTTCCCTCGGCTCTCGTCTGGATAACTTCCCGACCTGCAGCAGCCAATCAGATCCCTCCTTCATGTGTTGACAGGGTAACAGAAGTACGAGGCTTCACTGACGCCCAGAAGGACGAGTACTTCAGGAGGAGGGTCAGTGATGAAGATCTGTCCAGCAGAGTCATCTCACACATCAAGACCTCCAGGAGCCTCCACATCATGTGTCTGATCCCAGTCTTCTGCTGGATCACTGCTACAGTTCTGGACCACATGTTGACTACAGACCAGAGAGGAGAGCTGCCCAAGACCCTGACTGACATGTACTCACACTTCCTGCTGGTCCAGACAAAGAGGAAGAAGCAGAAGTACGATGAGGGACGTGAGACGAGTCCACAGGAGCTGACGGAGGCTGACAGGGAAGTTCTTCTGAAGCTGGGGAGGCTGGCGTTTGAACATCTGAAGACAGGAAACATCATGTTCTACCAAGAAGACCTGGAGCGGTGTGGTCTTAATGTCACAGAGGCCTCGGTGTACTCAGGAGTTTGTACAGAGATCTTCAGAAGAGAGAGTGTGATCTTCCAGAAAACAGTCTACTGCTTTGTTCATCTGAGCGTTCAGGAGTTTCTGGCTGCAGTCTACATGTTCCACTGTTACACCAACAGGAACACAGAGGTACTGGAGGACTTCCTGGGAGGACAGAGTCCCTCAACCCTGGATGACTTCCTGAAGACAGCCATGGAGAAATCCCTCAGAAGTAAGAATGGTCACCTGGACCTGTTTGTCCGCTTCCTTCATGGCCTCTCTCTGACGTCCAACCAGAGACTCTTAGCAGCTCTGCTGGGTCGGACAGACAACAGGCCAGAAATCATCCAGAGAGCCATCAACAACCTGAAGAAGATGAACAGTGATGAGATCTCTCCTGACAGAAGCATCAACATCTTCCACTGTCTGACGGAGATGAACGACCACTCAGTCCATCAGGAGATCCAAGAGTTCCTGAAGTCAGAGAACAGATCAGAGAAGTATCTCTCTGTGATCCACTGCTCAGCTCTGGCCTACATGCTGCAGATGTCAGAGGAGGTTCTGGATGAGTTGGACACAGATAAATACAACACATCAGACGCAGGAAAACAGAGACTGATTCCAGCTGTGAGGAACTGTAGAAAGGCTCGGTAAGTCCAGATGTGATGAACATTAAAAATCCTGGTAAAGCTGAAGCCTTCAGTATTAAAGACAAACACTTTACACACATGCATTATATAAAACCTCAACACGATACATGTTTTCCTCAACAAGTATGAAACCTGCTGATTGAATCAATGATCGTCACCAAGCTCAGAGATGAAATGACATGTAGTCGTCTACTTTCCAAAACATTTCCTTCAGCCAGGTGAACTCCACCTGAGACAAATGATCACCCATCAAATGATAATAACTCAATCTTTAGCACTAATTATACTATTGATGCAGTAGAAGAGGCTGAATTAATTTAATGGGAGGTGAAAAGCAGACGGAGCGACAGAATAAAATGCATCAAAGAACAAAATCCACACAAACACATAACTGAGGTAAACACATACGAGTGCAGTTACAACCTACAGTGAATTTACATGAAGCTTCATGAATATAAATCAGCTCAAATCTGACACGTTTACATTACAGTCATTTGGACACTTTGTCCCGAACATCAGTTTGGTTCATGTTGCTCAAGGACACTCAGGAGGTTCATTTATTGATTTATTTTCTTGATATAAGACTTTTAAAAGCAGTGACAAAGTGCTGTACACACATTAAACAGCAACACAACGAAAGAGTCACAAGAAAAAGCAAGTTTTACCCGACAATTACAAATATAAATATAAAGAGCACAGAATGAATCAAACAAACCAAAATCAAACATGAAGATAAAAACATCCACATCAGGGTTAAAAGCAGCTTTATTCAAGTGTGTTTTGGGGGCTGATATAAAACGGGGCAGCGATTCAGCCCCTCTGATCTCCTCAGGCAGGGAAAGTCTGGGGCCTCGTGGGCAGAAGGAGCTCAAGTTTCAAACTACAAACCTTGTGATCAATGACTGACCAGCTCAGGCCGACCAACTGACCCCCTGTGCTTTGTGATGCAACATGTATGAATCTGTTTTCACAATAAAGTCTCACATTTTATTGTTTTAATGTTCTTTTATCTGTAATCACAGATTTACTCACTGTCGACTCTCAGAGAGTCACTGTGAAGTCGTGGCCTCAGCTCTGAAGTCCAACCCCTCCCATCTGACAGAACTGGACCTGAGTAACAACTACAACCTGCAGGATTCAGGAGTGAAGCTTCTCTGTGCTGGACTGGAGAGTCCAAACTGTCGACTGGAGGTTCTGAGGTCAGTTCATGTGTTTCATTTTGAGGAGTTTAAAGTAGAAACCTGCTACAACGAATCACAGGACAACTGTGTCCCAATAAATTCACTTAGAATAAAAATTATAACAGCCATAAAAAATAAATGTAACCATCCACAGTGAATCACAGTAAACCCAACATGTGGTTTTCTACTGACCTTGTTCACAATGAAACTTTAACAAGTCAAACCAATGAATTCAGTGCAATGTTCCTTTAACCTTGTTTTGTTACTATTCACTGTCAATTGACTTTTGTTCAAACACAAACATGTTCCTTTAACTTTGCTCTGCTATTGATCACTGCTGATGAACTTCAGCACCAAAGACCTTCATTAGTATTAAACACACCTGAAGAACTCTTATAGGACCTTTAAGTGGTACTTCATTATGTTGTGGGCCCACACACACACACACACACACACACACACACACACACACACACACAGACACACACACACACAAGCTGGCAACCAGGGAGCACAACACAGAGAAATAAGACAAACGTCACGTTGCAGGCCTGGTTGAAGCTGGGGAGCGTGGCGGCCAGATACAGTTGAAGCCGGTTCACTTTGACCGAGCAGAAACAACAGGTGAGTTCTCACCGTAGCAGAGCTCAAGTCACAAGAGTCCCAGTAGTGCAGCTCCAAGCTGAAGGGGATACGCGGCGGCTGATGGCAAGCTGACTGTGGAGGACCCTCGGCCGACTGTGGCCGGTTGCAGACGAGGAAAAATCGTCGGAAACGAGACTGAAAATTCAACTATCTTAATAACAGGAGCTTTAAATAGCAGAATCAAATGTTCCATCAGTTTCTGTGGGTTTTTATTTGGCTGCACAACATGAGTTTGTACAGATGGAGCCTCTGGTGGAGCTGCAGAGTTTAAGAGGTGACATCACTACGTCTTTATTGAAGCAGCAGCACGTTGTCATTAATATTAATGAGAGCTCTGTTTCACTTTGTGTGTTTGACAGTGTTGAACCTGCATCCTGTTGGGTTCAGGTGTTTGGAGCTTCATTTTCTAAACGTCTACATCCTGAACCTTCTTCAGCTCTGAACAGATTATTAAACACTGAATGATTTCAAGCAGGAACATAAAGTCTTTTAAACTGACATCATTTATTCTTTATTCAGATTGAGGAGCTGCAGTTTGTCAGAGATCAGCTGTGCTTCTCTGGCCTCAGCTCTGAAGTCCAACCCCTCCCATCTGAGACAGCTGGAGCTGAGTGACAACAAGCTGCAGGATTCAGGAGTGAAGCTTCTCTGTGCTGGACTGGAGAGTCCAAACTGTCGACTGGAGACTCTGAGGTCAGACACCATTTTTTACTTCTGTGCTCAGATTAATATGATGTGAAAGTTGTGTTGACACTAAACTGCAGACATCAGCTGATATTATACTGATCCACACTGAGTATCTTAATGCTGAAGTCTGTTTTCTTCTTCTGTGGTTTAGTCCATTGACTGTGGCAGAGCAATGTTGAGCTGCACATTTAAAACCTTCATATAACAACATGAATAATTCACTCTGAACATCCTCAACTATTGATTTTCATCTCAGATTACAAATCATGTTTTTAAAATGTTTTTTAAAGTGATGAGAAAAATACATACTACAATGAAAAGTTAAATAATCTCTATTTTAACTATCAGACAATAACAAATATATTCAGAATCGTCTTTTTACAACATTTTAATGAAGCTTTGTGACGTTTATACTGACTGAATATTTAAATTGTGAAGTTTCATCATTTATTCTTTATTCAGATTGTGGAGCTGCAGTTTGTCAGAGATCAGCTGTGCTTCTCTGGCCTCAGCTCTGAAGTCCAACCCCTCCCATCTGAGAGAACTGGACCTGAGTGAGAACGAGCTGCAGGATTCAGGAGTGAAGCTTCTCTCTGCTGGACTGGAGAGTCCAAACTGTCGACTGGAGACTCTGAGGTCAGTTCATGTGTTTCTGTGTATCTATAAAATGTCATTAATTTACATGTTTTGCTCTCTCTCTCTCTCTCTCTCTTGCTCGACCACACACTCTCCACACACAGCACACGTGTGGTTGTTTATCTCAACAAGGAAACTCGCTTTACTTGAGAAAGGCTGCAGGCAGCGAGACAGAAGACTGCTGAAAGGCAGAAAGTGAAATGTTACTTCAGAGCGTGGAGGACGAGACGACTCTGGCTGTTCCCACTGACCAATCAGTGGTCTGCAGTGTGTTAGCTCCACCTTTTAGCGTGGGATCAGTGCATCAGTGAAGCTAAACGTGTTCATAGCTGTTTCAGACAGCCAAAGGTGGAGCCAAGAGCTGCTGGAGGCTCAACAATGGGTTAAATATGGAGGTAACTTCTCACATGTTCTCTCCTGGAAGACATTGGTAGTGTTTCACTCAGTTCATATTTCAAAGTGACAGAAATAGTTGTGTAACAAATGAAAAAGAGCTGAGAGAGAAGTTGAAACCTGGGCTCTGTCTCACCTGCACTCAGCTCACCAATCACAGAGTGAGGAAGGTGTTAATGTTTGTTTGTCACTTTTGTAAAGTGACAGAAGTTGTTGGACACAGACCCCCTAATCTGACATCAGAAAGGTGTGGCCCCCCGCAGAGATTTAAACCTCTGAAAAGAAAGTGTTGAATCTTTGAAAAAAGGAGGTTGGATGATGTTGAAGTCACGTTGGACAAAAGACACATGAGTGTGATGTAATCTCTGATTCAACACACTGCACGTGTTGAATGTGTGAAACTCTGAAGACAAACTTTAATAACATGAAAATATTACACTGCTGATGAATTATAAGTGCGACACAATTATCTCACACATACTGTTGTTGTTCTCACATGTTTAAATCCATTTGAATATTTACTTTAAACCGGTTAATACTTTGAAAACATTATTCAAACTGTTTAAATCTTAGTTTTCATGTCATCAGCTCTGAAGGGGATTTGACCACATAGATTCTGTCCTGATTCACACTGAGCATCTTGTTCTGCTTCATATTTAAAACATATCTAATATAACATCAAACATTCAGCACTGTTTTATTCTCCATCAACCTCTTCATCATTGATTTGCACTTTTCCTTCTTGCTTCTGAAAGTAAAAACACAAACGTTGTGTTTTCTTCTGTCAGACAACAACAAACGTGTGTTTGTTCCAAACCTTTCTGATGATATGTGACGTCTGTACTGACTGAAACACTTCAGCTCAGGATGACTTTTATCTGAAAGCTCCTGTTGCTGAGAGAGTTGATCTTTGAGTCTCGTTCCCGACCCGTCAAATACTGACGCTTTGGGACGGCGGCCGACCCGACCTACAATCCCAAAGCGTCAGTATTTGACGAGTTGGAACGAGACTGAAAATTCAACTATCTTAATAACAGGAGCTTTAAATAGCAGAATCAAATGTTCCATCAGTTTCTGTGGGTTTTTATTTGGCTGCACAACATGAGTTTGTACAGATGGAGCCTCTGGTGGAGCTGCAGAGTTTAAGAGGTGACATCACTACGTCTTTATTGAAGCAGCAGCACGTTGTCATTAATATTAATGAGAGCTCTGTTTCACTTTGTGTGTTTGACAGTGTTGAACCTGCATCCTGTTGGGTTCAGGTGTTTGGAGCTTCATTTTCTAAACGTCTACATCCTGAACCTTCTTCAGCTCTGAACAGATTATTAAACACTGAATGATTTCAAGCAGGAACATTAAAGTCTTTTAAACTGACATCATTTATTCTTTATTCAGATTGAGGAGCTGCAGTTTGTCAGAGATCAGCTGTGCTTCTCTGGCCTCAGCTCTGAAGTCCAACCCCTCCCATCTGAGACAGCTGGAGCTGAGTGACAACGAGCTGCAGGATTCAGGAGTGAAGCTTCTCTCTGCTGGACTGGAGAGTCCAAACTGTCGACTGGAGACTCTGAGGTCAGACACCATCTTTTACTTCTGTGCTCAGATTAATATGATGTGAAAGTTGTGTTGACACTAAACTGCAGACATCAGCTGATATTATACTGATCCACACTGAGTATCTTAATGCTGAAGTCTGTTTTCTTCTTCTGTGGTTTAGTCCATTGACTGTGGCAGAGCAATGTTGAGCTGCACATTTAAAACCTTCATATAACAACATGAATAATTCACTCTGAACATCCTCAACTATTGATTTTCATCTCAGATTACAAATCATGTTTTTTAAAATGTTTTTTAAAGTGATGAGAAAAATACATACTACAATGAAAAGTTAAATAATCTCTATTTTAACTATCAGACAATAACAAATATATTCAGAATCATCTTTTTACAACATTTTAATGAAGCTTTGTGACGTTTATACTGACTGAATATTTAAATTGTGAAGTTTCATCATTTATTCTTTATTCAGATTGGAGAGCTGCAGTTTGTCAGAGATCAGCTGTGCTTCTCTGGCCTCAGCTCTGAAGTCCAACCCCTCCCATCTGAGACAGCTGGACCTGAGTGACAACGAGCTGCAGGATTCAGACGTGAAGCTGCTGTCTGAACTTGTGGAGAGTCCAAACTGTCGACTGGAGACTCTGAGGTCAGTAGAGAGTTGGAGTCAGTCCATGCTGGTTTCAGCAGTATTGTAATAAACACAGTCAGTATCAGAGTAAAGATCCAGCATTTCCTGCTTTCCTCAGTGAAGCTGTGAGAGGAGAACGGTGACAGGCTTCAGGATTGGACAGAAAGAGATAGAGGGGGAACAGTCAGCCAATCAGAGGAGCCAGAAGCTTGTTGTGATCGTGTGTTTGAGTTGAAGTGAAGACGACTGTTGTTGTTGTGTTCATGTGTACAGGAAGTAAAGCTGGATCACAGCTGACAGCATCACAGGATGTGTAGAGACAGTGTCCTCATCCATCAAACTGTTGTAGCATCAAATCTCTGTTCTCTCATTTCAACACTGAACAACTGATCAGTCCATCTTCGTCACAGCTCTCAGGTCTACGGTGGCCCTGAAGGTCAAAACACAACAACATCCCACAAAACATCAAACTGTCACCAGAGACTCTGGTTCTGTCCAATAACAAACAAGAACGCCGTCCCACCTTTTCCATAATCTGAAGTGTGGTTGTGTTTTGACCTTCAGGGCCACCGTACAGATCGCTCTGACTGAAGCCTGCACATCACTGACTCTTATTTCAGAGAACCGTGGTTACATTTAGTAACCATGTGGTCTCCTCTCAGACCAGAACCTCTGCTGAAGTCCAGTAACCACAGCTGGTGTTGACTGTTCAGTCTCTGTGTGAACATGTAGGAGCTTTAACATCAAATATTTATCTGTCCGTCTGTCTTTAGTTTTATCCAGATGTTTTTACAACAGACTCCATATTTACATGTTTGTAATATTTAAAGCAGATGAAATGTTCAGGTGTGACTGAGACTCTGGTTTTTAACAGCAGTGAATCATCATCAGAGTGTTTCTGCAGCGATGATGCGTTCAGGGACTCTGAGCAGTTTATTTCACTGTGTGCTTGAGTGAAACCTGCAGAGTAAACACACTTGATGTGTCTGCAGGTCTGTGAGCTTCACTCCAACACGTTAACATGAGCTGAAAGGAAGCTGGCTACGCTACACAGCCGCTCCACTTGTGGTCTGAACAGGACTGAAGTCCTGCTGGTCTTTATATCACTGACTGACAGCTGATGGAGGGAGTCTCTGTAGACACTCATGTATCACTTCTGCTGTCTCTCTGCTTCTCTCATCAGGTGGTGGTGTCTGTCAGAGTGAGTGATGAGAAAGGTGGAGGTGTTGAGAGGATCAGCTGTGTCCTGATGATCCAGAGAGGTTGAAGCAGCTCCATCAGCTGGTGGGTGGAGAGGCTCTGACTGGGCGGAGAGGAGAGCTTCATCCAGCAGCGACTGACGGACCAATCACAACACGTGGAGATGATGTCAGTGCTGCAGTGTGAACTGCTCTGAGATCAGCTCCACTGTCCAGTCCAGCATCGTCCCTGTTTCCTCTGGATGTTGTAGGGACACATGTCCCTCGCCTCTGCTTTTAATTGAGGCTTTGTCTTCTGAAAGGCAAACACTCCTCTACAGATATGAGCTCTCCTCTTCACCTGGCAGGGAGGACGTTGTTGTCTTTACAATAAAACCGTGGAATAGATGATTCCCAGGAGACCATCTGTCCTTATTTACAGCTCTACACACCATTTGTCCTCTTTCCCCCTCAAGACAGAAACACTCCTTTCCTTCAGGTCCATCGAGGTTCATCATCAAATGAATCCACTCTCCAGACATCAGGAGGAACAGACAATCTTGTGTTATAGTTTCATGTCTTTGCAGTTGTGTTAGATTAACAAAGTGCTGACAATTGTTCTCTGCTGATCTAATTAAAACACACACACACATTCCCACAGTGAAGGTCTGGTGACGCCCACCTTCTTGGAGTAATCTTGGTTGACAGCTTAATAATTTATAGTTGTCTTGTTCTTATCTTTTGCACTCCACTGTGAAGTTCTCTACACTTCTCCAGATTTCAACACGGTTCTGAACAGCTATTAAACCAGAACCTCATCTTCTGAATTTTAACAGATTATTAAACAGGCAGAAAAGTTATTAAAACTGATTTTTCTTACACTTCCCTACGATTAAGATTGAGTGAGATGAATGTAATGTGTAAAAACGCCCTGTGGTGAGTCCTGGTGTGATCGGGACAAACTGTTCAATCATCTCGTTAATACGTTTGGATTATTACCAGTGAATGTCTCTGATGTGCCCTGTTTAACAAGTATCAAGCTGGAACTAAAAGAAATATGAGTGGTGACTTCTACTGTATAATCAAGTGTGTTTAGATGTTCTGATCCAGTTTTAATTCCTTTGTGGATGTTAAAGTGGTTTTAATAATGACATATGATTTGGTGTTGGACAAAGTCCACATATGAAGCCGTGGTGACATTCTGGGGAAGGTGAAGCGGTTTAGCAACGTTTCAAACTCTAGTTTAGTTTGAGTCCGTTCCTGTGAAGTTTCCCACTTGTTATCTCCTCTGAGACAAACAGCGGCCGCCCTGCCCCCAGGCCCGCCGCCACTCGAGACTACAAAACAGAGACATCACTTCTCTGCTCGCTCCAAACTTTAACTCTCTTCTCTCTCCAAACTCTTCTCTTCTTTAATGTTTCCGCTCTTTACTTTGAGACTCGCTTCAAGACAGCGATCTCTGCACAAAGTGCTCACGTGTTCATTTTTCTCACTTTTATATTTATGGCTGTATTGATTCATCTCTTAAGTACTTCAACTTACATTAAGTTTCTACCAGAACCAAGTTCTGCTTTAATTAAGAGGAAGTGAACTTAATTGCAGCTTTTAGCTGAACAGAGATTCAGTCACTTTTGTTCCTATTAAAATGACTCTGGTCATATTTAAATGCTGTCACCCAACTAACCCGTGATCTCACCACCTGCACATGTTCATATACCCGCATTACTTTACCGGGTCCACATTTCCACTTACCTGTTGTTGTTCCTTTAAATCGCCATTTCATTCATTTACCCTGAATTATCTAGTTAATAAACATATTTAACCGTATGTCGTCGTCTGTGCAGGTTTGTTTTTAATGTGGAGAACCGATGGAAACTGTGTAGAAGTCACTACTTCACTTATGAGATTGAATGAATTGATCTGAAATTGATTAGAATTGATACAAATTAACCTGGAATGTGATTAATTTCATCGGGATTATTCAAATGGATAAAACAGCGGAGGTGGTGCCCCATTAACGAGTGTTTTATTAATGGCCAGTGATTAATAAATGACATGTATTATTAGTGTCTCTCCTACAATGTGACAGAGTGTCATCAATGTCTCTGGACTGCTCTGCTGCATCTGCCAAGCAGCCGTCACGTCAGGAGCAGACACAATAATGAGTTAATTACTCGTTAACAGAGACTTGATGTTCTCTGCAGTCAGGTGGGAAAATATGTGCATATATCAGCGTCGCCTAAAAGGCCAAAATCCAATATTGTTGATCCGTTGTGTAAATCTACAGTCATTTAAAGTGAGCACAGGTTAAACTAGTGTGAACGAGTGTAAAGTCTGTGGCTCTCTGTTTCTCTTTGTGTCTCACCTGCTCACTGTTGAATGACACAACTGTTGTTCATCTTCACTTCATCCTGAATCTTGGAGGTTGATGTCAGAGTGCTGAAGTCTGCACTTTAAGGATCTTTCTCATCACTGCTGGATCATATTTCTGTGTATTGTTCTTTTTTCCTGCCTTTCTTATACCAAGTGTCTCGGTCCTGTGGTTTCTGTGTCATTATGTGTGTTTTATAGGTGTTTTCTGCTCTTGTGTTGTCTTCGGCCCGTTCTCCAGTGTTCTGGTTTCCCTCCTTCAGGTGTTTTTCCGTTCCTTCCCCTCACCTGTCCTTTCCCCGCCTCCCTCCACCTGCAGCTCCTCCCCTCGTTAGTGTGTGTGTGTAGTCTTTGTGCTCCTCTGGTCTTTGTCAGATGGTCCGGATGGTTTCAGTCTTTTGGACCTTGCGGTTCTGCTACAGTATCAATAAATGTCTCTCTTGGTCTTTGGGTCACGGTCCGGTCAGATCCAGGCAGCTCGCCTCTGGAAACAATAATCCAGGCCTGACACAAAGCACCTTCATCATCAGATGCTCTGAAGTGAGAAAGTCTGTGTTGTGGTTCTTATTGAGATGAGATGGAGCAGCCGCTTGATGACTGGAAACAGGCTGATGAATTATCAGCACTTTGTTTTCTATGTTGCCTCATTTATTTGTAATATTAGGGACGTATTTTACAAATGAATCATTAGTTGTATCTCTGCGTGAACCTCTTCAGGGTGTTTCTCTCTAAGTCAGTCAGACTCATTCATGCCTTCACCTGCAGTCCTGACAGTGTTGAGAGAAGCACCCAGAAGTCACAACTGAGCCAAAGGCAAGAAATCATGTTACAGTGGGACTTTAGTAAAAGTGGAAGTCACTTATATGAATATCACTTCAGTCAAAGTCTCAAAGTCTCTGATATTAAATGTACTTCAGTATCAAAAGTTTAAAATAAATAGATTATAAATATTTCCACATGTTTTTGTTAATCTGCAGATAGAATATATTTTAAAATGTGCAGCTTCAGCTCTGATACAGCTGCACCAGTAAAGACAGTAACTGAAGTTATCAGATAAATGTAGTGGAGTAAGATTACAATACTTATCTAATCTGAAGCAGAGTGGAAGAATAAAGTAGAAGAACATGGAAAAACTGAGGCAAAGTACAAGAACCTCAAAATGTACTTAGTTACAGAGTGAGTAAATGTACTTAGTTACAGAGTGAGTAAATGTACTTAGTTACAGAGTGAGTAAATGTACTTAGTTACAGAGTGAGTAAATGTACTTAGTTACAGTGTAAGTAAATGTACTTAGTTACAGAGTGAGTAAACGTACTTAGTTACAGGATGTTCACTTTCACAGTACTCTGATGTGAAACTTAAAGTACTTGTACTTGGTTGCGGGGCGGAATGAGCGCCCGCAAAAACCCAAACCGTGCGGTGTCTGTGTCGCTCGGATACACGTCACACATGTCATGTTGCGCGTGGGGAGTGGGCGGCTGGGCGGAGCCAAGATGGCGGTGCTGCAGGAAGCTGGTGCAAAGTTTCTCCGTCAAACAATTTGAGGTTTTTTGAACAGGCAGACAGAATATGTGGTAATTTTAACGTGTTAATGATAAAAAGGTGACTTTAACACATTAATATTTTGGTACCAAGACTAATGTTCCGTGGAAAAAAGATAAAGTTTGGAAAAACCGAGACGGTAAAAGTTTGAGCGCGAGCTGGCTGACGCACCAACGGACGTTAACGTCAGAGGAAGAAAGAAGATGAGTCCCGATGCTAATAGAGCTAACTGAGTGACTTATCTGCTCCACTATGACGGGAGCGACTCTGAAAAGTCAGTAGAAGTGAATACACCATGGGAGGAATGCAGAGAAACTACGCCTGAAGATAATGTGGACACTTTCGGCCCAGTCAGACGCTCAACATGTCAACAAACGGAAGAAACGGGACTGACGGTGACGGTGACGGTGCAAATGTCAGCGCGGACATTTTGGCGGCTGTCAAAGAGCCTCTCACACAAACATGACGAGACCAGACTAAGATTTCAGTGACTGAACTCACGACAGAAACAACGTGTCAACACATTGAAAAACTCTCCTCTACAGTTGAGCAACTTGTGGTGGATATTAATCATCACAAAAACATTTAGAAACAGACGGAGTCAGAAACGGAACCGCTGAGAAAAGAACCGGATTCTGAGGCAGGAGCTGCCGAAAACAAGCGCTGCAGTTACAGATGGACACTGAAACTACACGGAGTGAGAGAGGAGATGAACGAGGACGCAGAGCACTGGTGATCGACATCCTTGGAAAAGTTGCCCCGGGACTTCATGAATATCTACAGGAAGGGGTCGACATTGTGCATCGCCTTGGTCCGAAGAGAAAGGACGGATCCCACCGGTCACTCATCGTCCTGTTGGCGCTGCGCCGTGTCCGTGATGCGGCTTGGAAAAGTGCCAAAGGCCGCAAGTTTCTGCGGAGCAACAAGCTGCGTCTCACCGAGGCACTTTCCCCGGAGGGTCGAGAGGCCGGAGAGAAACTCAGAAGCCAGGAAGGAAGGTAAAAAGGCGCCTTCCCAGGTCCTCATGCTCTGATAGAGGGGAAGAAGATTAAAGCCTTTTCCTCAGACTGATGAAGAGGAGAATCAGACAGTTGGATAAGTTGGCAAGCGTCCTGCACACTGCAGGTCTCCAGGGAGGTTATACAACACATCACAACACAAAACTGGACTTATTGGCTATGAACTGTTGTGTTTCGGTGATGACTGATGGAGAAAGCTGTTTCCAAACATCTCACGTCTCCAGGGAGGTTGTAACTCAGCAAAGACTCATTGACTAAGAACTGTTGACTTCTGGAGGTGACAGATGAAGATTGTTATCTTTCCAAACTGTCTCTGTCAAGAGGCACAAAACACCAGCAGCTACATTGTTGGAGTTAATCTCGCACCTTTATACAATTTTATACAAGTATTATTTGTTGGTATGGGAGATAAATGGGTCTAAAACATATGATCAGACTTTGTTCTTTGTTCCTCATATTAACTCACGGTTTGCTAATAATCTGCAGTGTTGCTTAACTGTTAGAGCAAGATTATTTTTGAGCAGCAAAATATGTTCATCATATTTAGTTTAGATAATTCACAATTAAAAACAGACAAAAGGAAAATGTGTTCTGTTTGAACAACAATATCTGGGTTTAACCCAACATGTTTGATAGTTATTGATTAATTCACTTTAAACTAACCTGTTTATGGTACCAACACTATATTTTTCTATAGTCACAACTGTTTTGACTGTCTGTCACTTCCTCGTTTAAGGAAGCTAAAACACACCTCAAAGTTCTTGTTATCTATTTGTGAGAGCTACTTCATTATTATTATTATTATTATTATTATTTCCTTTTCTTTTATTCTTGATGGATTTTGAGTTTGATTCGCTAACGGTTATGTCATTGAATGTCAGAGGTTACGTGATTTATTGGAAAGAAAAGCCACTTTTCTGTTGTGTAAAAATAGTGAGGCTGATTTAATATTTTTACAAGAAACACATTCAAGTGAGTCCGATGTGAAGTTCTGGAAAGGGCAGTGGGGAAATAAGATTTATTGTCGTCATGGTACTGATCGTTCTGCAGGAGTCTCAATTTGTTTACATAAATTCAAAGGGGAGATCTTAGAGGTGGTGTCTTCACATGATGGTAGATGGATTTTCATAATTCTCAAGCATGATAATTCAAATTTTATAGTGTGTAATATTTATGGGCATAATTCTCACTCATCCAACAAGGTACTTTTTAGTCAGATTACCTCAAAAATAAATGAGCTATTACACAAATATCCTAACTCTTCCCTAATTTTAGGGGGCGACTTTAACGAGTGTCCTGATAATGCGATGGACAGATTCCCCCCAACACTGTGTCAGTCTCTGCTGAACAACAATATTATTTCAAAACTTTGCTCAGATCTCTCCCTGACCGACACATGGCGTTTCTTTAACCCAGACATGCAGGATTTTACATGGTCTAAGAATAACCTCTCATCTAGATCCAGGACTGATTTGTTTTTAATTTCTTCCTCTGCACTTCAGTATGTGAAAGAGGTCTCCCGTTCTTTTGCTCCATTGTCAGATCATAAGAAAATCACTCTGAAATCAGGGGGCTCACAGAATACGACTAAATTACGAGGATACTGGAAATGTAATAATACTCTACTTAAAGACAGTTCCTTTAATGATAGTATAAAAAATCTAGCCAAGGAAATTTTTAATGAAATTGTGGACAATGAATATACACAACAATGGGAGCACTTCAAGTTTATGACAAGAAGTATTGCTGTAAAGAGAGGTAAAGAGTTAAAAGCCCTAAAAAATAAAACAGAAGCTGAATTACTGAGCAGAATTGGTTTCCTCTTATCTAAACCCAACTTGTCTTCTGAAGAGGAGCTAGAAGTGAAGAGATACAGTTAAAATAGATCAGATTTATACTGAGTTAGCCAAAGGTGCATTTGTGAGATCTAGAGCCAAGTGGCTGGAAGAGGGGAAACAAACTCCAGCTATTTTTTGCTTTGGAGAAAAGAAATGGTCAAAGAAAGTCACTAAGTCTGATTAATATTAATGGTAGTAAATGTACTGAGCAAAAATTAACATCAAATTCAGTTTTTTCCTTTTATAGCAACTTATACAAATCAGAATTCAACAACCCCTCTTGTGAAATGTTTATTGGTAAGATTAAAAAACACACAGTCACAATTGACGAGGACTTGAAAAAACCTTGTGATTCTGATCTGAGCAGAGAGGAAATCAAAACTGCACTTTTCTCAGTGAAAAAGGGTGAATCCCCAGGTGTAGATGGGCTTTCAGTTGAATGTTATATTCATGTGTGGGATCTCATTCAGGAGCCTTTATTCTGTATGTACTGTGAATGTGTTGGTCAGGGTGAGATGATTACAACTATGAAACGAGGCGTTATATCTCCAGATAAAGACGACCTATTGATAGAAAACTGCCGACCTGTCACTCTCCTTACTATTGATTACAAGATTCTGGCATCAGTTTATGCAACTAGATTAAAAATGGGTCTTCCTCATATTGTTGCTGAAACACAATCAGGGTTCATTAAAGACAGACACATAAGTAATAACATCAGACTTATTTTGGATTTATTAGACTATGCAGATTCGGTCCACTCAGAAGCATTCATTCTCTTTTTGGACTTTTATAAAGCTTTGGACACCATTGAACATAAGTTTCTTACAGAATGTCTTAAATTGTTTGGCTTTGGAAATCAATTTATAGATACTGTTGACATGTTTTATAAAGGAATTAATAGCTCAGTGATTATTAACCACAACACCTCTAATAGATTTGATATAAATCGAGGTGTTAGGCAACGATGCCCGATTTCACCTTTGTTATTTATCTTAGTTGTTGAATTATTGTCATTAAATATAGTAAATGACACAGATTTCAAAGGCATCTCTATATTCAATAGAGAAATAAGAATTTCTCAGCTGGCGGATGATACAACCCTTTTCCTGAAAGACAAAGAACAGTTGGTCAAAGCTATTGATCTAGTTAAACAGTTTTCATCAGCATCAGGCCTGAAACTTCATGGATCTAAATGTGAACTATTGCCCATACACAACTGTGACGATGCTTTCATAGATAATATCCCAGTAAAAACCTCAGTCAAGTATTTGGGCATTCATATAACAAAAAATGTAATAGCGAGGCAACACCTGAACTTCTCTGGAAGAATGAAAAAAACTAGAGATATCTTTAACCTTTGGCTTCAGAGAGACGTGACATCATACGTCAGGGTCCTTTTGTCAAAAGCTGAAGGCGTCTCTCATTTTGTTTATCCATCTCTTTCTGTTTGTCAATGATGCCACTGCTGAGGAAATTAACAAGCTTTTTCTGGACTTTGTCTGGAGGAATAAAACACACAAGCTTAAAAATGCAGTTCTATCTAACAGCAGAGCGGAAGGCGGCTTGAAGTGCTTAATCTCATTGATATTATAAATACTTTAAAATCAATTGGTTAAAAAGATGTTTGACACATCAAAATTCATTGTGGTTCTTCATCCCCAATCATATTTTTGAAAAAATTGGTGGGCTTGCTTTCGTTTTAACCTGCAACTACTCACCTGACAAGCTTCCAGTCACGCTGTCCGAATTTCATCAGCAATCACTTCTTTCTGGGAAAATATGTTTCAATCACAATTTGTCTCCTCACAAAACTCTGTTATGGAATAACGAGTGTATTACTATTAGGAATAAGTCTCTTTTTTATTCCAGATGGTTTGAGAGAAGTATAAATAATATTTTGTCTGTTCTGGATGAACATGGTCTTGTCCTCTCCTGTGACAGTTTTTTATCACCTCATAATTTTCCTTTACCTTTCAAAGAATACAACTCTGTGATAAGAGCAGTCCCCTCTGGCTCACTTAGTTTAATGAGAAGTCACCGATCTTTCTGTGGAGAAAATAGACCAGAGAGCAAATCTGTTTTACTTTTGAATGGTATCAACATACAAGACAAGAAATGTAACAATAAACATATAAGGAGAGTTTTTCAAGATAAAAAGAGGTTTTCTCCGCGAGGAAAATGTTACTGGTGCTCTCATTTAGAGGACATAGACTGGGAAAGCCTGGCTTTACCTCACAAATACTGTATTCATAACAAAGGAAAAGAAACTCATTTCAAAATTCTTCACAAAATATATCCTGTCAACTCCTTCATTTCAAAATTCGTGGATGTGGACAGCTCCTGTGTTTTTTGTGGGCAAACTGATGAAACTTTAAACCATCTGTTGTTTGAATGTAATGTCACAGTGCAATTTTGGTCGGACTTGTGTTCTTATATCTTCCCCAATGTCGACATGTCATACTGCTTTTCCCTTAAAGATGTTATATGTTATTATGAACATCAGAAGAACAAGTCTCTTCAGTATTTAGTTAATTTTTTCATTTTATTTGGTAAATATTTTATTCATAAGCAAAAATGTTCAGCCTCCAAACCAACCTTTCCTCATTTTTTAATTGAATTCAATTCACTTTATAAATCCCAGCCTGAGTTAAAAATAAAAAGAATACAACATTTTTAGACAACTATGAAAAGATATTTGACGTTCTCCCTGGCATTTAATGACATTTATGATAACAGAGATTAGTACATGCATATATGTGTTGACATGACAATATAGTATTTATTTACTTATTTTATTTGTTTAAATTTTATTTTATGAGATCCTTGCTGTATTTATTTATTCTATTTATTGACCTTTGAATGTGAAACAGCTCTCATGTGTTGTGTTAGTGTTTGACACTTTGTATAAATTGAATACTTAAATAAAGAGAGAAAAAAAAAAGACCCTCTGAGGTGCGCAGCCACACGTCACGTGACTCAGCACCACAAGTCAGAAACACGTCCTTGTCTCTGCTTTTTTATTTTGTTAATCTTTATTATTTTCACGACAGAGTTTTTCTATTAAGCGCTGGTGTTGTTGAGTGTTGCTGTCTGTTGCTGACTTGCTGTTGTGTATCAGCCCAAACATGAGAGCTGTGTGGTCCAACCTCAGGTTCGGGTCGGGCTTCATCAGTATCCCCGGTATGATGGTTACAGCCTGGAGGAAATATGAGTCAATATCATGGGACTGCTTATTAGGAGCTGTGCTCTCGGACTGTATGATACATCGCACATATGAGTGCGTGCGTGCGTGCATGTGTTGTGTGGACGTGTGTCCAGAGGCTGTTTGATTTGGACTTAGTTATATAGTGTGAGACCTTTCTGGTGCCGCTGCCTTTCACTGAAGCAACTTGAGGCTTTCAGCTGCACCGGGACTTTTATTTTCTCTGTGACTTCTGTTCTCTGTTACTGTGAACAGTCATTTGTGCTGGATTTCTGTTGATCACTGTGATAGTTGGGCGACTCGGACCAACTCAGGGCAGAGTGGTCCCGGGTTCTGGGAGCTAATGGGAAGAAAAGGTGTTTGTTCCTATGCAGCTGTTTCACCGCTGGATCGGGGGCCGACTCAGGGCCGAGTGGAGCCCAGTGGAGACACGGGGTCTCTTCAGGTTGTCACCGCTGGTTGGCTGCTTTTTCACAATCTGTAGCGTAAACAACCTGAATTCACGGTGGCGACCGGGTCTTAAGGACAAATATAAAGTGACAAGTAGAACAATGGGAGGTAAATCCAGCAAAAACCAGGAGGCTGGCGCAGGAAACCTATTGTATTTTAGCCGACTTTCCTATTTCCTAACTTGTTTTAATGTATTTAAAATGCTTTTGCTGCAGCTGTGTGCGCCTGTAAAGCACTTTGAGTTGCCTTGTGTCTGAATTGTCTGTACAAATAAACTCGCCTTAGTTGTCTTTGTTTATCAGGTGATATTGTAGGCTGCACATAAAACATATGTGCCAATGAGGCAGCTGATATTCTCCATGACAAGACTTTTTATGTTGAGCTGTAACCTTGGCACCACTTATTATGTAAAACCTTTATTCTCTTCTATAAGTGTGTGACTGTATTTACCAGCCCAAACATAAAAGTTACTGTATATTCAACCTTGGATTGTACAATAGGTCCCATATGTGGACTGTGTGTGTGTGTGTGTGTGTGTGTGTGTGTGTGTGTGTGTGTGTGTGTGTGTGTGTGTGTGTCACAGTCCGGCCGAGGCAGCGACGATGCAACTGTCATCTGATATAACAGTTATAACACCAACACACACACCTGCACTTTGAATGTGCACGTCACCATGTGCACGTTTTTAATTGACAACAACTGAAAGGCACAAGAGTTCAGGTGCAAACAAACAGCTGCACAAATGTAAGCAAAACAAACCCAAGACAGAAATAACAGGAACACAGTGAGCAGACAAACAGCTTTCACAGTAACACTGACATGTTTTGCACTTTGTTTAGTTCCACACAGAAATTCACTGCTTAAATCTGAAAATCCCCAAATTTCTGTTCATGAACAAAGAATTTCTAACAAACAAACTTGACAGGAAAATGTGCAGTCCTGCAAAAAATCTGAAATAAAAATCCAGATCTAACGCATCATATATTAAGAGTTCATCTGCAAAGAACAAATAAAAGCCTCCCTTAAAACTAATGAACAGCTGTGTGATGCACACACGTGATTTAGGACAAATACAATCTAAGATATTTATAATGCTTAAACATAACTTCATAATGTGTTGTTAATAAAAAGATGCATAATCTAATAAGATCAGAAACGCAGAAACTAACGAGAAGAAGTCTCGTTAGTTTGTGTAAATAAATGTCTGAACACGTGTTGAATGCGTTTGGTCAACTCTCATTTCAAACAAGGGAAACTAGTTCAGCTGCCCGAGTCATGGTGCTGAGTGAATATGCAGAAAAATAGTAATAATACCAATTGTAGTAGTAATAATAATAATAATAATGATAATAATAATAATAATAATGATGATAATGATAATAATGATGATAATAATACAAACTATATATATAGTGCAGATTTATAAAACCTACTGCAACTTTACTTTTTTTTACCATGTAATGTTATTTTATACAATATCATATTTTATAATGTTGTCATGGAGTTTATCACTTCACTGCTAAAAGAGAAGAAAGCACATTCACTGCCAGTTGCAGTTTCTTATCTTGATTTGTGGACTTTTTAATTATTTGTCTCCATGATTGTTAATTTTATTACTGAGATGATCAGAAATCACTGTGTAAAAACCACGTTGGTGCTTTTTATTCCAACAGACGTCACATTTACGTGTCAGGATCTGGTTATTATAGACACAGATTGAATATTTAACCGTCATGTATCATCACAGTAGCAGCGTCACACAGCAGCAGAGCGAGCCAGAGAGAATAAATCCAGTTTAAAAGGCTCCAGGTGTGTTTGTGCGGATATCGCGTGGCTGCACCACCACGGAAAGGACACTGCTGTGTTACTATTGGTCCAGGCTCACACACAAAGAGACAGAAGGAAAGAAAGAAGAGGCTCAGAGAGGAACACATGTCAAAGTAGCTTGTAGGAGGAGACTGTGAGACCCGGCTGAGGTGCATGAATACAGAAGTGAGGCTCGTCCTGCTGCCAGAACATTAACGGGTCCACTGAGCAGTAAACCCAGACCACAGACTGCATTTAGTGTGTCTGCAACTAAACAGGAGGATTCAGGGTCTAATCAGTGTGTAGATGACAGAAGCTGCAGCTGCTGGGTGATGAAGCTGACTCTGGTCATGTTCCTGTGTTTTTATCATTCACTGAAACCATCGGCGCTGAGTGAGTTTCATTGTTGTCTGATTCATCTTCTCTGTCACTTTGCTTCTGAATGACGCCTGTTTACTGTGACTGAAGGAGGCTCTGTGCATGAACACTGTGCAGCCTGTCAGCACTTCACTGTTGCTGACTTTATTTAAGTTGCTCTCAGTGAACACAGAGAATCTACAGTTTCCCGGTCTCATGCTGTCACACCTTGTTGTAAACCAGCCGTGTGTGTAATGTGGATGTACTGTGCTGAGGACTTGAAGACTCCAGGACCAACTGCTGCCAGCTCGAAGACAGGGAGTCCAGTATCGACACCATTAGTCACGCAGCAACGTTACAGTCCTGTTATCTGACAGCACCCGGGGCATCTCCTCTGTCAGGACACCTCCTCTGTCAGGACACCTCCACTGTCAGGACACCTCCACTGTCAGGACACCTCCACTGTCAGGACACCTCCACTGTCAGGACACCTCCTCTGTCAGGACACCTCCTCTGTCAGGACACCTCCACTGTCAGGACACCTCCACTGTCAGGACACCTCCTCTGTCAGGACACCTCCTCTGTCAGGACACCTCCACTGTCAGGACACTTCCTCTGTCAGGACACTTCCTCTGTCAGGACACCTCCACTGTCAGGACACCTCCTCTGTCAGGACACCTCCACTGTCAGGACACCTCCTCTGTCAGGACACCTCCTCTGTCAGGACACCTCCACTGTCAGGACACCTCCACTGTCAGGACACCTCCTCTGTCAGGACACCTCCTCTGTCAGGACGGGAAGTGAGGACATTTAAATCTGGATGTCACCTGCCTTTTCATTCAGAGAGACCAGCGAGTGAGCCTGTGTCCCGAGTAGCGGTGAGTAGCTGATTTTTATTATCCACAGAAAGTAAATGCATGGTTTCTTGTGTTCTTCGTCAACATAGGTGCCGTAAAATAATAACGTTATAGAAGTTATTAATGATGCAAATGACCGGATGTTACATGTGGGCTTGGGTTGTTGTTTTGAAGCAAAGTTAGATAACGTCAAAGTTGACTTTCACCAGTGGAGGTTAGCATCAACAGCGTCAGTTATCAGGGATTATTAACTGTATAGTGCAAAACCTAAAGTAACTGTTCGCATTTGTTTGTATGTAACGTTATAAAACATTTTTGTAAACTCTCCTTGCATCAGCTGGGCATCGTCACAAAGCTGAAAACGTGTCTTTCTGAACTCACAGACGTGATATGTGAGACAGCCGAGCTGCCAACACGATGCAACACACCACCATGTTTTGCCAGAGGTCGACTGGCTAATTAGTGATGTCACCTGTTTAAGTGCACGAGTGGAATCAAAATGTGGCACATTTGTACTTTTTTATTTGTCCACCTCTGTTGTAAACTACAGTATATAAACAAAACGAATAGTAAGTGAAATTACTGAGAAGTAGCTTCTGCACCATCACTACTTTTATTTTTGATACTGAGGAAGGAAATACACATTTAGAGCGACGTCTGAGAAGAGAAGGGCCTCTGACCTCCAGACTGACTGATGGGATCTTTTCTCTTTCTTCTTGGAGCTTGTGTTTTGAATATTACACCTGATCCTTTTGCTTATCTGTATATTTTCAGGAAGCAGAGCAGCAGGCTGAGGTCTCAGTCAGACCTAAGCTTTTTCACAGTATCTATTGCTCAGACACTGTTGGTGCAGCAGCTGTGGTGCAGACATCTTTCTTTCTGTCTTTTCCATAGGACTCGGTTGAAGATCTCATTCTTCACGATTGCAGACGTGCAGCAGAGCGGGTTGAGGCCAACAGACAACTGTTGTCTGCCAAAGTGGACCTGCCTGATGTTCTGTGCTTGGGGAGGAGAAACAGGCTGAGGGTGTGGAGAGAAGAGGATGAGCATGAAAAGGAAACAATCCTGGAGCCCTTCAAGTTCACGTTTTACAACACTGAGGACATGTGGAAATTCTGCGGAGAAATAATGGACAGAAGAAATGATTTGACCTGTTGTGAATGTCACACAGATGAGTGAGTTTGTGTTCAAGAATAAAGGGCTACAGAACATTTAATCATGTTGTGACTTGGTGTGTTTTTTATGTTTTTCTCATTGATCCCTGAATAATTCACTTGGATTTTACTGTAGATATCAAGAGTAAGTGTAGTATTCAGTGGTACTTGGGTGTTCCCGCAGCACAAGAACATAATTAGCATAGACATGAGACCAAACATGAAATTTATGGTGGTTAAGAATAAAAATACAGAATAATACAACAGAAAAAAAAATTGAAAAAATATAAGAGCAGTGCAATAAAGTGAAATGACAATGAAAAGGCAGTGAACTACTGTATATACTGTGTAGTACACAATAAAATGTATCGGCCAATGACATCTTATGAGATGTTGGCTTATGAATATGAGTAATAACTTAAAAGACAATTTGTGCACTGAGCAATGTTCTTCCTGCCCTCCATTGTTTTCATTGATCAACTATTTGACCTTCTCTTTTCAAGGTCCTCAGCTTTGTAGTCGGCTGCAAATAGACTGTTGAGCCCGACTCATATCACCACCGTTTGTTTTTCCTAATGACTAAGTTGTAAAATGAGCAGTGCAGTGTATTAGTCGGGCTTTTTGTCGAGATTTGGACAGAATAAATCAAAATGCCCACGTTGGGGCTCGTGCGCAACATACAAGGAAAACACAGACCAAAAACGACAAACAAAAAAGTTTACTATGTAAATACGATACAACGATTTCTACTATAGACAAGGAATTAATAGATTTTACGTCATATTGTTTACTAATTAATGCATTTGTGAGGAAAACGATTCAACCGGAAGTGCATTCGCGATTTTATTTTGAAATGTATCCCGTGCATTTCCTGTCCTGACAGTGGAGCTCGTGCAGAGTCCAGAGAGGCAGCTGGCAGCCTGATCTGTCCAACTACATGTACAAGACCCCAGCTGAGGTTTGTTGTCAGCAAACTGTCGCAGTATTTTTCTGAGCCAACAGAAGAGCAGTGGACTTCTGTGAAACATCTGCTAAGATATCTGAAAGGCTCAGTTGAAAATGAATTGTGTTACAGGAAATGTGACGATGAGAAACTTGGGCTACGAGCACAGTGACGCAGACTGGGCTGCTGATGTAACTGACAGTTACTACTCAAATGTGCCACCAGAGGGAGAATCACTTTCCCTGCAGTTGCAACACGTGTAATATAAGTTAATCAATATAGAGCTTATTATTTCATGTTGATAGTGTTTGTGTGGCTGTGGTGGTTTAGTTAGTCTTTGACCTTTTAGATTTCAGCTCTTATAAAAGAAACCCTCTTTGTTTTCACTCAGGAACGCAGGAGTTTTACCTGTTTGGGTCATTGATTAATATTAAAATGTCAGTCAGCCACAGGCCCAGATGTTGTATGGTAGTAACACATCTGTATGTATTGTCTGTACATTTATATCTACATGTTGCTGTAAAAAAAAGCCTATTTGTTGAATTTCCTCTGTGGATTTCCAGAGTTTGTGACAGAGAGTGATTTCTAACTGAGGTGTGTTGTTTTTCCTTCAGAGAGCTGCTGATTCAAGATAAGGAGGGTGTGACTGCTATCAGACACACACACACACACACACACACACACACACACACACACACATAAACTCACCTGACTTCCTGTAAGGAGGGGGGGCAAAGGTCAGTCAGACTCCATTTTGAGACGAAGAGCAGAAGGAGAGCAGCTGGAGTCTGAGGCAGGGTGAGTGTTAACAACACATTGTGATTATTTACTGTGACTTTACTTACTGTGAGTCAGTTTTCTCCCTGTGGACTGTGGAGGAAAGAAATGTTGGAGTCAACTCAACACTTTGATTCATCTGTGGACACAAAGTCCTGATTGGCTGAATAATCCTCTTTAAACCTCCAGTAACCCAAGAAAACAAGCACAGGTGTGAAGAAAAGTGACCAGGTGGACTTCTGGCTGCTTTTATTATACTGTATAATGTGTGTGTGAAGGGGAGAGAGAGTGTGTGTTACTTCCTGCTCTCTCGGTCTTGTGCGACTCTTGAACAAACTTGTTTCCTGATTCTTGTGTCCTGAGCTCACAGCTACTGTTTCACCTCTCAGACTGACTTCAGAGCAGAAGATGAGTGTTTGTGTGAATGAGGAGGAGGACAGAGCAGAGTCTCCAGTATCCAGCTGTCTGTCTATGAAGAGTGACCGGTCCAAACATCATCCTCCAGACTTCAGTAATGAACCTGGACCATCAGACTCAGAGTAAGACACCTGATACTAACTCATTTATGTGACTTTGTTCTGTTCCCTCTCTCACTGCCGTGCTTTGTTCTGTTGATTTTGTATTTTTATATTCAAAATTCATGTAAAATGTATTTTCTACCTAAATCTAACAGACTTTTCACGGCTCATGTTCCTCTTACTATCTGTGGCAGCTGTCAGTCTCCTAAAAAGCTGAAATCTGATCTAAGAGGACAAACAGAAACTTTGAAAGCTCCTTTTCATCAACAGTAGCAGTAGTTTGTGTGTTTAGAGCTTCTTAAATGACTTTGTCATCAGAGAATTTCTCAAAGATTCATGAGATATCAACACAAACATGTTGGTGTTTGCAGAGTTCAGTCCAACAGACAGAGAGCAGAGTCTCCAGTATCCAGCTGTCTGTCTATGAAGAGTGACCGGTCCAAAGATCTTCCTCTAAACTTCAGTAATGAACCTGGACCATCAGACTCAGAGTAAGACACCTGATACTAACTCATTTATGTGACTTTGTTCAGTTCCCTCTCTCACTAACGTGTTTTGTTCATGTTGTGTTTGTATATTTCAACAACAATGTATTTGCTAACTAACTTTAACAAACCTTTTGGGGCTCATGACAGAGAGATCATTCGTCCCATCGTCCTCTTAGTGCTGTCAGTCACGTAAAAAGCTGTAATCTGATCAAAGAGGACAAATAGAAATTGTTAAACTTCTTATTTATGGACAGGAGGAGTTTGCTCCCTCTATGAATTTGTGATTAGACTTTTTTCAAAGATTCATCTGATATCAATACAAACATGTTGGCTCCATTCTTCAGTAATGAACCTGGACCATCAGACTGTGGACACTGGTTCTGCAGACAGTGCATCACATCATACTGGGACCAGTCTGCTTCATCAGGACTCTCCTCCTGTCCCCAGTGTGGAGAAAGATCCAGAACAGGAGCTGGACTGCAGACAGCCAGTCTGACCAGCACTGTACAAAGTAAGACTGTATATCTGTCTGCTGATGTCTTCATGTCTGAACACACTACTTGTTGTTTCACAGTTTTTCTCGATTGTTTACACACATTTTCTGAAATCATGCCTCATACTCTCAGAACTCTACACACAAATCAAAACACACACACACACACAATGATGCAAACCCCTCAATTCTCCTGCAAAATGAAACTTTACATTCAAAACAATGTTATTTCTTCTCAAAATGGTATTTTGTTTTCAAATGACACACACAAACCATCATATGAATAGACATTTATAAGAACCAGTTGAACACTGATGTGCTCAATGTAAAACACTGATGAATGGAAAACACTTCTTCTCCATTCATTATAATAACTTAGGCCTTTTTTTGTTCAGTGTTACACTTATTACAGACAGTACTTACATAAGTGTGTTGTAAAGTATTTGAGAATATTGTTTTTATACTCAGAACACACAAATACACGGTAACAAATATATTTTATTTTTCCCACAAAAACAATGTACACAGTGTACATCCCAACCAACACAAAGTTGCACATACAGTGGTCTAAATACAAAACAACAGAAGAATTTACTGTATACAGTTACAGTAAAAACAACTATGCTGCATCCTCTCTTCTGTTTCGGTCTGGCCACAGCACCTCATCCACATCACAAGCAATGTTTTCCCTGGCCAAGCAGCGGGGGAAATATTGCCTAGCATGGCGCATCCAGCCATGAAAAGCATCAACTGCTATATCTCCACATGCGTCTTCCATAGCTTGGAGAAGGGGTATACGCGTTTGTGGATTTCAGTCATACACTTTCCTTCTCCAGGCAGAAAAAAATTCCTCAATAGGATTGAGGAATGGAGAATATGGAGGGAGATAAACAACTAAAAAGCGTGGGTGGGCAGTGAACCAGAGCAGCCCGGTGGAAACTTACGTTGTCCCAAATGACAACGTACCTGAGCTGCTCTGGGCCGTCTATCTGATCTGGTGGAATGAGTGTGTTGTGTAGGGTGTCCAGGAATGTGATCAGATGGGCAGTGTTGTAGGGGCCAAGGGCAGCATGGTGATGGATGACGCCGTGGTGGGTAATCGCTGCACACATTGTGATGTTCCCTCCGCGCTGGCCAGGGACTTCAACAATGGCACGCTGGCCGATGATATTCCTTCCCCTCCTTCGTCTTTTTGTGAGGCTGAATCCAACCTCATCAATGAAGATGAACTGGTGCTCCACTGCAGCCACCTCCAGCTCAAGGACTCTCTGAAACACACATGACAATATCAGAAATAGACATGGAGTGGTCACTATTGTGAAGCACAACCATTATGATTACAATACTGAAATATGTATAATTTATGCAGTGTTGAGAGTATGCATCAATTGTGGGATTGTATAGGACTCACTTGCACATAGTTATATCGCAATTCTTTGACTCTTTCTGATTTGCGTTCAAATGGCACCCTGTAGACCTGCTTCATCCTCAGATTATTTCTGCGCAAGACACGGTCCAGTGTTGATAAGCTTACCCTGTCAATATTTTGAAATATCTCATTGTTTTCTATTGTTTTTCTTTGTATTTGCCGTAATGTTATGGCGTTATTTTCTAGGACCATGTTCATGATTTCAGTTTCCTGTTCAGGAGACAGAAGACGTTCCCGACCACCTTGTGTTGGTAATCTTTCAGTTCTGCCATACAAATAGTAAAATACTGTAAATACTGTGTAGGAATACAAAGTAGGAATACATTTCCCAAATACTTGAAACATACTTTATTTTTACAGTCCTACAGAACAGTCCACAGGCAATACTGTACTGCTGTACTCATTGAGTACTGTATTGATATGCAGTGCTGCAATTTTCTAGTGAGAGTAGATTTCTTACCTATTCTCATTTCGGAAAGTCCGGATGATGGATGCTACAGTGTACCTGCTCAAATGTGGCTGTACTCTTTGCCCAGCCTCCCTCATTGTTAGACCATGGTTGACCACCTCGTCAACCAAAGTGGCTCGTATCTCATCAGAGCTTACGGTCCTTGGCCTTCCTCGTCCTCGTCCTCCTCCTCTTACTCTCACTCCTCTGGCTCTGGCTCTGCCTCTATTTCCAATGTTGGCATCCATTGCTCCAAAACAGAAGAGCTCACCTGTTGCCCTTTTATGCTAAAGCTCTGATTGCTAATTGTAAAACTGTGTGACAGGTGTTTGCCCATGTGATGAGTCAGTGTGCATAGTAGGGCAATTAACTCAAAAATTTTGAATGACAGTGTGTTCCTGGTGAAAACGAGATTTTCTTCATGAAAATTGTGACAAAAGCAGAGAATTGTGTGTAGTGTTTTGAAAAAAGTGTGTTTTAGAACTGCAATTTGAGTGTAAAGCAGGAATTGTGCTTGTAGTTTAGCAGAATTGGTTCAGGGGGTTGGTGCATGAGTTACATGTTGTGGTCATTGTGTCTCAAGTACCAGTATTTGTGTGTAAACAATTGAGAAAAACTGTAATACATTTGTTATGTCTCACATTAACCAATCAGAGAGCTGCTTGTTCTCTGTATGCAGAGATGGAGATGGAGAAGTGTCAGACAGCAGCTTGAGACAAAACAGCACTTTAAACAACAGTCCACATTAGCTTTCCTGCTAACATCTCCTCCTCCTCTAACTTACAAACACACACCTCGTCCTGCAGATCCACTTGTTGAACAAGCCACCGAACAAACATCCAGTGAGGAAAAGTGCACTGCTAACATCTATTTTCAGGCTGCAGCAGATGCTAATTAGCTGCTCAGTGTCAGCACATTAAACAGCTTCAAATGTAACCTGCTTCATTACAATACGTTCATTTAGCCGACGTTTTTATCCAAAGAGACTGAAAATAACTGACTGAACCATGTGGATACAACATGAGTAGATCACATTCATCAATTATGCTAAAATGGTTCAAGAGCTACAACTAGAAGCAATAAGAGATCAAGAGAGAGATTGTTTTTATGGACCAAGGTGCCGTCTGAACAGGAGAGTTTTCAGTCTGAACAGGAGAGTTTTCAGTCTGAACAGGAGAGTTTCAGTCTAACAGGAGAGTTTCAGTCTGAACAGGAGAGTTTTCAGTCTGAACAGGAGAGTTTTCAGTCTAACAGGAGAGTTTCAGTCTGAACAGGAGAGTTTTCAGTCTGAAGTTGTGAGTTTTCAGTCTGAACAGGAGAGTTTTCAGTCTGAACAGGAGAGTTTTCAGTCTCACGGGAGAGTTTTCAGTCTGAAGTTGTGAGTTTTCAGTCTGAACAGGAGAGTTTTCAGTCTGAACAGGAGAGTTTCAGTCTAACAGGAGAGTTTCAGTCTGAACAGGAGAGTTTTCAGTCTGAACAGGAGAGTTTCAGTCTGAACAGGAGAGTTTTCAGTCTGAACAGGAGAGTTTCAGTCTGAACAGGAGAGTTTTCAGTCTAACAGGAGAGTTTTCAGTCTGAAGTTGTGTCGAGTTTCTTCTGTTCTGATGTCACTGGGGAGTTTGTGTCACTATTGTGGATCCAGGACATCAGACAGTCTGGATCTAGTTGAGCAGTAGCTGGTCCTCCCTTGTAGTGAGGGAATAACAAGCAGTCAGCAGCAGCAGAGTGTAGTGGACGGGCTGAGGTGCAGGTGGTGGTCATTTACAGGGGCCAACCTGAGATGTTGTCCCTCAAGCAAAGGAGTTGAGTTCAAGAAACAGTGCTGTGCATAGAGGTGAGCCCAACTAAATCTAGTTGGTACCGCCCCACCTCCGGCACCAGCACCTGTTCCTTCCCCCATGAGGAGACACTCCCTGTCCTGAGGACCAGTCTGGGATGCCAGGAATCAGCACACCTGCCTTCTTTTGCATGAGACTGGCACACACCCGACCCCAATGCCCGTCCCTGCTGGTAGTCAGCCCACAGGGTGGCGTCTCCATGTAGTCAAAGGCCAGACACCAGATATTCACCAGAGACCTCCACTCCCAGGTTGAGCTCCAGAAAGGTGCCCTGATGTCTCTTTCCTGGTTCAGGTGCTGCAGCACCTTTGTGGCTGATTCATAAAGGCTCTTTGAATCACTCTCAGTCCGGCTCCTCCTCTGGGGCTAATTAGCTTTGCGAGACCCTGCCAGGGGCTAATGCCCCCGACAACAGAGCTCCGAGGATCACAGGGACACACAAACCTCTCCACGACGTTAAGGTGGAGAGAAAGACAAAGAAAACAACAAACATGTTCTTATACTGATGGTTTTAACTTGTAATGAAAAGACCATTGACTGCTGATTGTCACATTGTATTTTTTGTCTCCCACTTTTGTCTCTTTTTTCAGTGAATGTTGGTCTGCAGGAGGTTTTCCATGAACATAAGATCAGTCTGAGGAGGAGATGTGAACGTGTGACTGAAGGAAGTGATGAAACAGGAAGTGGAACCCTCCTCAACAAGATCTACACTGAGCTCTACATCACAGAGGGACAGAGTGAAGAGGTTAATACCCAACATGAGGTGAGGCAGCTGGAGACAGTTTCCAAGAAGGAGACCTTCAGTGAAACTCCAATCAGGTGCTGCGACATCTTTAAAGCCTCACCTGACCAACAGAGACCCATCAGAGTGGTTCTGACCAACGGCGTCGCTGGCGTTGGAAAAACCTTCTCGGTGCTGAAGTTCACTCTGGACTGGGCAGAGGGCTCCGAAAACCAAGATGTCAGTCTGCTGGTTGTGCTCTCGTTCAGGGAGCTGAACCTGATCAGAGATGAGCAGTACAGTCTTCTCAGGCTGCTCCATGTTTTCCATCCAACATTACAGAAGGTGACAGCAGAGAAGCTCGCTGTCTGTAAACTTCTGTTCATCTTTGACGGCCTGGATGAAAGCAGACTGTCACTGGATTTCAAGAACCATGAGGTCGTGTCTGATGTCACACAGGAGTCATCAGTCAGCGCGCTGCTGACAAACCTCATCGAGGGGAAGCTGCTTCCCTCGGCTCTCGTCTGGATAACTTCCCGACCTGCAGCAGCCAATCAGATCCCTCCTTCACGTGTTGACAGGGTAACAGAAGTACGAGGCTTCACTGACGCCCAGAAGGACGAGTACTTCAGGAGGAGGTTCAGTGATGAAGATCTGTCCAGCAGAGTCATCTCACACATCAAGACCTCCAGGAGCCTCCACATCATGTGTCTGATCCCAGTCTTCTGCTGGATCACTGCTACAGTTCTGGACCACATGTTGACTACAGACCAGAGAGGAGAGCTGCCCAAGACCCTGACTGACATGTACTCACACTTCCTGCTGGTCCAGACAAAGAGGAAGAAGCAGAAGTACGATGAGGGACGTGAGACGAGTCCACAGGAGCTGACGGACGCTGA
This sequence comes from Pagrus major, assembly GCF_040436345.1. NCBI lineage: Eukaryota > Metazoa > Chordata > Actinopteri > Spariformes > Sparidae > Pagrus > Pagrus major. The sequence continues at coordinate 3,016,105 of NC_133215.1, read as the reverse complement.
CAGGGAAGTTCTTCTGAAGCTGGGGAGGCTGGCGTTTGAACATCTGGAGACAGGAAACATCATGTTCTACCAAGAAGACCTGGAGCGGTGTGGTCTTAATGTCACAGAGGCCTCGGTGTACTCAGGAGTTTGTACAGAGATCTTCAGAAGAGAGAGTGTGATCTTCCAGAAAACAGTCTACTGCTTTGTTCATCTGAGCGTTCAGGAGTTTCTGGCTGCAGTCTACATGTTTCACTGTTACACCAACAGCAACACAGAGGTACTGGAGGACTTCCTGGGAGGACAGAGTCCCTCAACCCTGGATGACTTCCTGAAGAGAGCCATGGAGAAATCCCTCAAAAGTAAGAATGGCCACCTGGACCTGTTTGTCCGCTTCCTTCATGGACTCTCTCTGAAGTCCAACCAGAGACTCTTAGCAGCTCTGCTGGGTCGGACAGACAACAGGCCAGAAATCATCCAGAGAGCCATCAACAACCTGAAGGAGATAAGGAGTGATGAGATCTCTCCTGACAGAAGCATCAACATCTTCCACTGTCTGACAGAGATGAACGACCACTCAGTCCATCAGGAGATCCAAGAGTTCCTGAAGTCAGAGAACAGATCAGAGAAGGAACTCTCTGAGATCCACTGCTCAGCTCTGGCCTACATGCTGCAGATGTCAGAGGAGGTTCTGGATGAGTTGGACACAGAGAAATACAACACATCATGGGAGGGAAAACTGAGACTGATTCCAGCTGTGAGGAACTGCAGAAAGGCTCGGTAAGTCCAGATGTGATGAACATTAAAAATCCTGGTAAAGCTGAAGCCTTCAGTATTAAAGACAAACACTTTACACACATGCATTATATAAAACCTCAACACGATACATGTTTTCCTCAACAAGTATGAAACCTGCTGATTGAATCAATGATCATCACCAAGCTCAGAGATGAAATGACATGTAGTCGTCTACTTTCCAAAACATTTCCTTCAGCCAGGTGAACTCCACCTGAGACAAATGATCACCCATCAAATGATGATAACTCAATCTTTAGCACTAATTATACTATTGATGCAGTAGAAGAGGCTGAATTAATTTAATGGGAGGTGAAAAGCAGACGGAGCGACAGAATAAAATGCATCAAAGAACAAAATCCACACAAACACATAACTGAGGTAAACACATACGAGTGCAGTTACAACCTACAGTGAATTTACATGAAGCTTCATGAATATAAATCAACTCAAATCTGACACGTTTACATTACAGTCATTTGGACACTTTGTCCTGAACATCAGTTTGGTTCATGTTGCTCAAGGACACTCAGGAGGTTCATTTATTGATTTATTTTCTTGATATAAGACTTTTAAAAGCAGTGACAAAGTGCTGTACACACATTAAACAGCAACACAACGAAAGAGTCACAAGAAAAAGCAAGTTTTACCCGACAACTACAAATATAAATATAAAGAGCACAGAATGAATCAAACAAACCAAAATCAAACATGAAGATAAAAACATCCACATCAGGGTTAAAAGCAGCTTTATTCAAGTGTGTTTTGGGGGCTGATATAAAACGGGGCAGCGATTCAGCCCCTCTGATCTCCTCAGGCAGGGAAAGTCTGGGGCCTCGTGGGCAGAAGGAGCTCAAGTTTCAAACTACAAACCTTGTGATCAATGACTGACCAGCTCAGGCCGACCAACTGACCCCCTGTGCTTTGTGATGCAACATGTATGAATCTGTTTTCACAATAAAGTCTCACATTTCATTGTTTTAATGTTCTTTTATCTGTAATCACAGATTTATTGACCTTGCATTCTCAAAGAGTCACTATGAAGTCGTGGCCTCAGCTCTGAAGTCCAACCCCTCCCATCTGACAGAACTGGACCTGATTTACAACTACGAGCTGCTTGGAAACAAGCTGCAGGATTCAGGAGAGAAGCTTCTCTCTGCTGGACTGGAGAGTCCAAACTGTCGACTGGAGGTTCTGAGGTCAGTTCATGTGTTTCTGTGTATCTATAACATTTAAATCAGAACAGAAGTTTTACATTTCCTTCAGTTCACTTGTTTTCTGGGTTTGTCTGAGCTCAAATCACAACAACTCAGTTTAAAGTTTGACTGCAGATTATATATTTATATCACACACACACACACACACACACACACACACAGAGAGATTTAAATCTCTGAAAAGAAAGTGTTGAATGTTTGAAAAAAGGATGTTGGATGATGTTTAAGTCACGTTGGACAGAAGACACCTCCTCTCATGTATTTATGTGCTCTTCATTGGATAACAGTGTCTCTTTATTTCAATGTTAAAGGATTATTACGTACCTTCTTCATGTATTCTTACTTTAGTTAAGTGCACTTAAAATGAGTCACATGACAACTGTGTCCCGATGAATTCACTTAGAATAAAAATTATAACAGCCATAAAAAATAAATGTAACCATCCACAGTGAATCACAGTAAACCCAACATGTGGTTTTCTACTGACCTTGTTCACAATGAAACTTTAACAAGTCAAACCAATGAATTCAGTGCAATGTTCCTTTAACCTTGTTTTGTTACTATTCACTGTCAATTGACTTTTGTTCAAACACAAACATGTTCCTTTAACTTTGCTCTGCTATTGATCACTGCTGATGAACTTCAGCACCAAAGACCTTCATTAGTATTAAACACACCTGAAGAACTCTTATAGGACCTTTAAGTGGTACTTCATTATGTTGTGGGCCCACACACACACACACACACACACACACACACACACACACACACACACACACACACACACACACACACACACACACACACACACACAAGCTGGCAACCAGTCACGTTGCAGGCCTGGTTGAAGCTGGGGAGCGTGGCGGCCAGATACAGTTGAAGCCGGTTCACTTTGACCGAGCAGAAACAACAGGTGAGTTCTCACCGTAGCAGAGCTCAAGTCACAAGAGTCCCAGTAGTGCAGCTCCAAGCTGAAGGGGATACGCGGCGGCTGATGGCAAGCTGACTGTGGAGGACCCTCGGCCGACTGTGGCCGAATGCAGACGAATGCAGACGAGGAAAAATCATCGGAAACGAGATTGAAAATTCAACTATCTTAATAACAGGAGCTTTAAATAGCAGAATCAAATGTTACATCAGTTTCTGTGGGTTTTTATTTGGCTGCACAACATGAGTTTGTACAGATGGAGCCTCTGGTGGAGCTGCAGAGTTTAAGAGGTGACATCACTACGTCTTTATTGAAGCAGCAGCACGTTGTCATTAATATTAATGAGAGCTCTGTTTCACTTTGTGTGTTTGACAGTGTTGAACCTGCATCCTGTTGGGTTCAGGTGTTTGGAGCTTCATTTTCTAAACGTCTACATCCTGAACCTTCTTCAGCTCTGAACAGATTATTAAACACTGAATGATTTCAAGCAGGAACATTAAAGTCTTTTAAACTGACATCATTTATTCTTTATTCAGATTGAGTTGGTGCAGTTTGTCAGAGATCAGCTGTGCTTCTCTGGCCTCAGCTCTGAAGTCCAACCCCTCCCATCTGAGAGAACTGGACCTGGGTAACAACGAGCTGCAGGATTCAGGAGTGAAGCTTCTCTCTGCTGGACTGGAGAGTCCAAACTGTCGACTGGAGACTCTGAGGTCAGACACCATTTTTTACTTCTGTGCTCAGATTAATATGATGTGAAAGTTGTGTTGACACTAAACTGCAGACATCAGCTGATATTATACTGATCCACACTGAGTATCTTAATGCTGAAGTCTGTTTTCTTCTTCTGTGGTTTAGTCCATTGACTGTGGCCAGGGGCGCAACTACACAGTTTTTTGGGTGTATGCAACATCAATTTTGGCGCCCCCCCCCCCCCCCCCCCCCATCCAAAAAAAAAAAAAAAAAAAAAAAAAAAGCACGTCTCAGTTAGGCTACAGAGTTTTACTGAAACAGACTTCACATATTTCCATACACTATACATATAGTATACTGTATACATGTATGTATGTACAGCTGAGATAGTTTACATTGCAAATTTACAATAAGTACTGTGGATAGAAAGAATTCAAAAGAAAAAGTCTAAAATGTAAATACTTCAGTAAAGTGCAGATACTTCAAAAAGGTACTTCAGAAGCTTAACTAATTACAAGCACAATTGTTACTATCCAGCACATCACATGGCCAGGGATATTGTAGTAAGGAACTAAATAAATGCCAAAATGTAAATACTTCAGTAAAGTGCAGATACTTCAAAAAGGTACTTCAGAAGCTTAACTAATTACAAGCACTTTGTTACTACCCAGCCCATCACATGGCCAGGGATACTGTGGTAAGGAACTAAATAATAACATGCCAAAAATGTAAATACTTCAGTAAAGTGCAGATGCCTCAAAAAAGTTACTTCAGTTATTAGTAACAATGTCACTATCCAGCCCACCAATGGCTGGATACCGTAGTAAGGAACTAAATTGTGACATGCCGTGCCTTGGCACTTGCCCATTTGTCAAGTATGGAATCAAAGGAAATAGACCTGGCCAGAGTATTTTCAATAGAGATCACTGACAGCTGTGTTAATCTGTCATTACTCATGGTTGACCGAAGGTAGGTCTTTATCAGCTTCAGCTTGCTGAAGGATCTCTCGGCTGAGGCAACGGTCATTGGCATGGTCAGGAAAACTCTGAGGGCCACAGTCAAATTGGGGAAAACCAGGTCAAGATTTTCCTGTAACAGATAGTTCAATTTGTCTATAGCCTTTTTGCATCCCTTTAACAGGCGGCTAGCAGGATATATCTCTTGAATTATGTCTCTAGAGACATCACTGGTAGACAGGGCATATGTGGTCACAGATTCCTCTAATTCTGCTTGTGTCATCTGGTCCATGTGGGCTATGAACTGGAATCTTTTGGACACAAGAAACAGATTCTCAAATCTGTCTGACAGCTCCTGGATGACAGTATCAACAATTACATTGAAAACCATGCATCTGAAGTGGTCTTCAGGTTCCTGGTGCAGATGTTCACTGCTGCTGGTGTCATCATGAAACCTTTTTGGTTTTCTGACACGCCTTTGTTTGAATACTGGACATCCGTCCATTTCAACTGCTAACGCTCGTGCAATGTCAACTGATTTCTGGAACCCCTCTTCTCTATAATTGAGCATGAATTCCTTTAAGGAATCAATCATTCTGATAGCCATGTCCATTGAGACATCAGCTGCTTGCAGGGCTTTACTAACAAAGCTGATTTCAGACAACAGGTCATACCAGATTATGAGGCACACAAGGAATTCCATGCAAGTAATTTCTTGAGACAGTGATTTTGCCTCTGAGACAGTCTTGCTATCATCAGAGGTTTCTTCTAGCTGTTCCAAAGCATCGAGAATGCCCCCTAATTGAAAGCGTACAGCTTTCACTGACTCAATTTTCGCTTCCCACCTTGTGTCACTCAAGGGTTTAAGGGTTATGTCCACAAACTCCTGCAAGATATCCCACCTCTTTACGGATGATGAGAAGGTAGTATACAGCCTCTGTAGTGTTCCAAAGAATGTCAGACACACTTTATTTGAAGAGGCTGCATCACATAGCAGAAGGTTAAGACTGTGACTACAGCAGGGGATAAACAGAGCCTCTGGGTATTTCTGTTGCACTAGGGCTTGAACACCTTTGTGTATTCCTCTCATATTGGAACCATTATCATAACTCTGGCCCCTACAGTTAGCAAGATCTAACCCCAGACCATCCACAACAGCTGACAGGGTGTCAGTGAGGCCTTGCCCAGTGGTATTTCTTACAACGGTAAAACCCACAAAGGACTCATGTATCGTTGCTGTCTTGTTTTCGTCTGTGTGTACATAACGAATGATTACAGAGGCCTGCTCTTGTTTTGAAATATCAGGTGTGCAATCCAGTTCCACTGCAAAGTACTTGGAGGCTTTTATCTGAGTGGAAATTGTTCCAAGTACACATTCAGCAATGGAGTGCAAAAACTCATTCTGTGTGCACCATGACAGGTAACTTGTTGTTTCCTTGGAGGCTACCTTTTGTAAATGTGCAGCCATAATCAGGTCATATCTAGCTAAGACCTCAAGAAAACCCAGGAAATTTCCATTTTTTGGACTGCCTAATTTTGCATCTTTTCCCCTCAGAGGAAGGTTTCTTTCGGCCAGGAAGAGTATGCAATCCACCACCCTTGTTAGCACACCTCTCCAGTGTGCCTTCTCACGCTGCAGTGCCCTCTGTATATCACAATCAATGGTTTTCCCTGTGCGCAATCGGGCAGCTAGCTCCTTCCACATGAGATACGCATTGATGTGGGACTTGCTGGTTTCGTGGCTTTGTAGGGTTTTTGAAAGGCACTGCCAATTACTGTACCCTACAACAAGGCGCTTATCTACTACTTTAGCTCCACCAAAAAGCTTGCAAGCAAAGCAGTAGACTTTGTTTGTACTTTTAGAGTACAATAACCAATCCCTACATACCTTTTCACCATTGGACAAAACACGAGAGAAATAAGCTTTAGAAAAGCACCTTTTGCTTTTCTCTGCCCTAGGGTATGGCCCATCAGGACATTTCGGTGGGCCATCCTCTACCATTAGCTGTCTTAGAGTGTCCCCTATCTCGTGTGGTGCAGGCCACTCAGATGGGTCTTGTGGCAAAGTTCTGTCCCTAGTAGCTCCTCTTTGTTCCACCTCCACTTCTTCCTCTGCCTCCCCATCACTCTCTGATCTAGCATTTTCCAAAAGGACACAGTAAAAACACCTGTAAATAACTCTCAACCACCCTGCATTAGGTTTGATTTTGTGTAATTAACACTAAAATGATCCCTACCTGATGTCATCATGGGCCTCCTCCTGCTCTCCGCCTGTTCCTCTCTCCTCCTCCTGCTCTCCGCCTGTTCCTGTCTCCTCCACCTGCTCTCCGCCTGTTGCTGTCTCCTCCACCTCCTCTCCGCCTGTTGCTGTCTCCTCCACCTCCTCTCCGCCTGTTGCTGTCTCCTCCACCTCCTCTCCACCTGTTGCTGTCTCCTCCACCTGCTCTCCGCCTGTTGCTGTCTCCTCGTCCTCCTCTCTGCCTGCTGGTGTCTCCTCTTTCTCATTTCTCTCCTCTCTCTCCCTCATGTCTTGTCCACTAGCCCATTAAACAATCAGCTTAATGACTTTGCAGACTTTCAGCACATATTACACATCTATCTGATTCAGTCTTACCAGTAGGCCTTATCATTCATAATAAAACAGTTAATTAAATTCAGAACATATAAGTGACTGCCCTACACTTCCACCTCGTATTAGACCTACCTGCTACTTCCCCTTTCATTTCCTGCTCCATCTCCATCCTCACACCTGAATAAAATTGATATCATAATATATAACATTATATTGAAGTGATTCTCTAGTTACATCTGGGCATGAGCTAATGTTGCCTCTGACAAGGGAATAAAGGTATAGGCCTACAGTAGTATTGTGTCAAGAAGATTCATTGTAAGTCATTTTGGCTTAGCCTGCTCTTGGTGATATTCATGAAAATGTCAGACCGAGCAAGTAGTGTTAAAGATAATAAATAAGTACATCTTTACATCTGATTTCACACACACCATGTAGCCTACGCAGCCACAAACTCCAAACCACAACACTCATGGCATGGCCTGGCAATAGAAACGCCCACCTAATGTCGGGTATTATTGTTAGGTGACCTGCATGTAACGTTACTTTCATCCGACTGTTTGTGAAGTGATTATCATGAATCATATCAGATGCTAGCTGCTAGTCCGAACGTCGTTTCACACATAGGCTAATGCACGACGCCGCCCCACATAACAATCAATATGACAAACGGTTTCTAAATCCTTACCTATAGCTCACTGTGTGTGCATCAGCATGAAATCACGATTCACTACAATTTCTGTTTGTGTGACCCAACGAAGTTATGTTAGCCAGCGGCAGGCCAGCAGCACAGCAGCATCTAACGTTAGCTTTGTTTTCATTTGTCATTTGTTTCATTGTAAATTAGTTCATACCTGTTGCTGTCTGTCATCCATTTCAGCATTTTCTGGCGCATTCCCTCAGACGCCTTCTCCTTTTCTTTTTTCCTCTTCCTACACTGTGCACCTGACAACTTTTTTGCCTTCTCCATCTTTCTTCAAACACGCCTCACCACGTCAATGTCAACTATCCAAATAGCTACTAAAAGTGGACCCTCAGCAGCGCCCCCTCCCCACCTCCTCCCTTAACTGGAGCTTACAAGTACTAAAAGCCTTAAGGCGATTGAGGGCGCCCACCACAGTAACGTCGATTTTATAGCACTTTGCAAATTTACCAGTGGCCAGCCCTTATATTTTAAATATATTTTGAGAATAGTTAATTAAGAGCGCAAGAATATATTTTATCCCATCCTTGTTTTGGCGCCCCCTCTGGCCGTGCGCCCCTATGCACCGCGTATAGTGCATACCCCCTTTTTGCGCCACTGACTGTGGCAGAGCAATGTTGAGCTGCACATTTAAAACCTTCATATAACAACATGAATAATTCACTCTGAACATCCTCAACTATTGATTTTCATCTCAGATTACAAATCATGTTTTTTAAAGTGTTTTTTAAAGTGATGAGAAAAATACATACTACAATGAAAAGTTAAATAATCTCTATTTTAACTATCAGACAATAACAAATATATTCAGAATCGTCTTTTTACAACATTTTAATGAAGCTTTGTGACGTTTATACTGACTGAATATTTAAATTGTGAAGTTTCATCATTTATTCTTTATTCAGATTGTGGAGCTGCAGTTTGTCAGAGATCAGCTGTGCTTCTCTGGCCTCAGCTCTGAAGTCCAACCCCTCCCATCTGAGAGAACTGGAGCTGAGCAACAACAAGCTGCAGGATTCAGGAGTGAAGCTTCTCTCTGCTGGACTGGAGAGTCCAAACTGTCGACTGGAGACTCTGGGGTCAGTTCATGTGTTTCTGTGTATCTATAAAATGTCATTAATTTACATGTTTTGCTCTCTCTCTCTCTCTCTCTCTCTCTCTCTCTCTCTCTCTCTCTCTCTCTCTCTCTCTCTTGCTCGACCACACACTCTCCACACACAGCACACGTGTGGTTGTTTATCTCAACAAGGAAACTAGCTTTACTTGAGAAAGGCTGCAGGCAGCGAGACAGAAGACTGCTGAAAGGCAGAAAGTGAAATGTTACTTCAGAGCGTGGAGGACGAGACGACTCTGGCTGTTCCCACTGACCAATCAGTGGTCTGCAGTGTGTTAGCTCCACCTTTTAGCGTGGGATCAGTGCATCAGTGAAGCTAAACGTGTTCATAGCTGTTTCAGACAGCCAAAGGTGGAGCCAAGAGCTGCTGGAGGCTCAACAATGGGTTAAATATGGAGGTAACTTCTCACATGTTCTCTCCTGGAAGACATTGGTAGTGTTTCACTCAGTTCATATTTCAAAGTGACAGAAATAGTTGTGTAACAAATGAAAAAGAGCTGAGAGAGAAGTTGAAACCTGGGCTCTGTCTCACCTGCACTCAGCTCACCAATCACAGAGTGAGGAAGGTGTTAATGTTTGTTTGTCACTTTTGTAAAGTGACAGAAGTTGTTGGACACAGACCCCCTAATCTGACATCAGAAAGGTGTGGCCCCCCGCAGAGATTTAAACCTCTGAAAAGAAAGTGTTGAATCTCTGAAAAAAGGAGGTTGGATGATGTTGAAGTCACGTTGGACAAAAGACACATGAGTGTGATGTGATCTCTGATTCAACACACTGCACGTGTTGAATGTGTGAAACTCTGAAGACAAACTTTAATAACATGAAAATATTACACTGCTGATGAATTATAAGTGCGACACAATTATCTCACACATACTGTTGTTGTTCTCACATGTTTAAATCCATTTGAATATTTACTTTAAACCGGTTAATACTTTGAAAACATTATTCAAACTGTTTAAATCTTAGTTTTCATGTCATCAGCTCTGAAGGGGATTTGACCACATAGATTCTGTCCTGATTCACACTGAGCATCTTGTTCTGCTTCATATTTAAAACATATCTAATATAACATCAAACATTCAGCACTGATTTATTCTCCATCAACCTCTTCATCATTGATTTGCACTTTTCCTTCTTGCTTCTGAAAGTAAAAACACAAACGTTGTGTTTTCTTCTGTCAGACAACAACAAACGTGTGTTTGTTCCAAACCTTTCTGATGATATGTGACGTCTGTACTGACTGAAACACTTCAGCTCAGGATGACTTTTATCTGAAAGCTCCTGTTGCTGAGAGAGTTGATCTTTGAGTCTCGTTCCCGACCCGTCAAATTCTGACGCTTTGGGACGGCGGCCGACCCGACCTACAATCCCAAAGCGTCAGTATTTGACGAGTTGGAACGAGACTGAAAGTTCAACTATCTTAATAACAGGAGCTTTAAATAGCAGAATCAAATGTTCCATCAGTTTCTGTGGGTTTTTATTTGGCTGCACAACATGAGTTTGTACAGATGGAGCCTCTGGTGGAGCTGCAGAGTTTAAGAGGTGACATCACTACGTCTTTATTGAAGCAGCAGCACGTTGTCATTAATATTAATGAGAGCTCTGTTTCACTTTGTGTGTTTGACAGTGTTGAACCTGCATCCTGTTGGGTTCAGGTGTTTGGAGCTTCATTTTCTAAACGTCTACATCCTGAACCTTCTTCAGCTCTGAACAGATTATTAAACACTGAATGATTTCAAGCAGGAACATTAAAGTCTTTTAAACTGACATCATTTATTCTTTATTCAGATTGGAGAGCTGCAGTTTGTCAGAGATCAGCTGTGCTTCTCTGGCCTCAGCTCTGAAGTCCAACCCCTCCCATCTGAGACAGCTGGACCTGAGTAACAACGAGCTGCAGGATTCAGACGTGAAGCTGCTGTCTGAACTTGTGGAGAGTCCAAACTGTCGACTGGAGACTCTGAGGTCAGTAGAGAGTTGGAGTCAGTCCATGCTGGTTTCAGCAGTATTGTAATAAACACAGTCAGTATCAGAGTAAAGATCCAGCATTTCCTGCTTTCCTCAGTGAAGCTGTGAGAGGAGAACGGTGACAGGCTTCAGGATTGGACAGAAAGAGATAGAGGGGGAACAGTCAGCCAATCAGAGGAGCCAGAAGCTTGTTGTGATCGTGTGTTTGAGTTGAAGTGAAGACGACTGTTGTTGTTGTGTTCATGTGTACAGGAAGTAAAGCTGGATCACAGCTGACAGCATCACAGGATGTGTAGAGACAGTGTCCTCATCCATCAAACTGTTGTAGCATCAAATCTCTGTTCTCTCATTTCAACACTGAACAACTGATCAGTCCATCTTTGTCACAGCTCTCAGGTCTACGGTGGCCCTGAAGGTCAAAACACAACAACATCCCACAAAACATCAAACTGTCACCAGAGACTCTGGTTCTGTCCAATAACAAACAAGAACGCTGTCCCACCTTTTCCATAATCTGAAGTGTGGTTGTGTTTTGACCTTCAGGGCCACCGTACAGATCGCTCTGACTGAAGCCTGCACATCACTGACTCTTATTTCAGAGAACCGCGGTTACATTTAGTAACCATGTGGTCTCCTCACAGACCAGAACCTCTGCTGAAGTCCAGTAACCACAGCTGGTGTTGACTGTTCAGTCTCTGTGTGAACATGTAGGAGCTTTAACATCAAATATTTATCTGTCCGTCTGTCTTTAGTTTTATCCAGATGTTTTTACAACAGACTCCATATTTACATGTTTGTAATATTTAAAGCAGATGAAATGTTCAGGTGTGACTGAGACTCTGGTTTTTAACAGCAGTGAATCATCATCAGAGTGTTTCTGCAGTGATGATGCGTTCAGGGACTCTGAGCAGTTTATTTCACTGTGTGCTTGAGTGAAACCTGCAGAGTAAACACACTTGATGTGTCTGCAGGTCTGTGAGCTTCACTCCAACACGTTAACATGAGCTGAAAGGAAGCTGGCTACGCTACACAGCCGCTCCACTTGTGGTCTGAACAGGACTGAAGTCCTGCTGGTCTTTATATCACTGACTGACAGCTGATGGAGGGAGTCTCTGTAGACACTCATGTATCACTTCTGCTGTCTCTCTGCTTCTCTCATCAGGTGGAGGAGGTGGTGATCTCTGTCAGAGTGATGAGAAAGGTGGAGGTGTTGAGAGGATCAGCTGTGTCCTGATGATCCAGAGAGGTTGAAGCAGCACCATCAGCTGGTGGGTGGAGAGGCTCTGACTGGGCGGAGAGGAGAGCTTCATCCAGCAGTGACTGACGGACCAATCACAACACGTGGAGATGATGTCAGTGCTGCAGTGTGAACTGCTCTGAGATCAGCTCCACTGTCCAGTCCAGCATCGTCCCTGTTTCCTCTGGATGTTGTAGGGACACATGTCCCTCGCCTCTGCTTTTAATTGAGGCTTTGTCTTCTGAAAGGCAAACACTCCTCTACAGATATGAGCTCTCCTCTTCACCTGGCAGGGAGGACGTTGTTGTCTTTACAATAAAACCGTGGAATAGATGATTCCCAGGAGACCATCTGTCCTTATTTACAGCTCTACACACCATTTGTCCTCTTTCCCCCTCAAGACAGAAACACTCCTTTCCTTCAGGTCCATCGAGGTTCATCATCAAATGAATCCACTCTCCAGACATCAGGAGGAACAGACAATCTTGTGTTATAGTTTCATGTCTTTGCAGTTGTGTTAGATTAACAAAGTGCTGACAATTGTTCTCTGCTGATCTAATTAAAACACACACACACATTCCCACAGTGAAGGTCTGGTGACGCCCACCTTCTTGGAGTAATCTTGGTTGACAGCTTAATAATTTATAGTTGTGTTGTTCTTATCTTTTGCGCTCCACTGTGAAGTTCTCTACACTTCTCCAGATTTCAACACGGTTCTGAACAGCTATTAAACCAGAACCTCATCTTCTGAATTTTAACAGATTATGAAACAGGCAGAAAAGTTATTAAAACTGATTTTTCTTACACTTCCCTACGATTAAGATTGAGTGAGATGAATGTGATGTGTAAAAACGCCCTGTGGTGAGTCCTGGTGTGATCGGGACAAACTGTTCAATCATGTCGTTAATACGTTTGGATTATTACCAGTGAATGTCTCTGATGTGCCCTGTTTAACAAGTATCAAGCTGGAACTAAAAGAAATATGAGTGGTGACTTCTACTGTATAATCAAGTGTGTTTAGATGTTCTGATCCAGTTTTAATTCCTTTGTGGATGTTAAAGTGGTTTTAATAATGACATATGATTTGGTGTTGGACAAAGTCCACATATGAAGCCGTGGTGACATTCTGGGGAAGGTGAAGCGGTTTAGCAACGTTTCAAACTCTAGTTTAGTTTGAGTCCGTTCCTGTGAAGTTTCCCACTTGTTATCTCCTCTGAGACAAACAGCGGCCGCCCTGCCCCCAGGCCCGCCGCCACTCGAGACTACAAACCAGAGACATCACTTCTCTGCTCGCTCCAAACTTTAACTCTCTTCTCTCTCCAAACTCTTCTCTTCTTTAATGTTTCCGCTCTTTACTTTGAGACTCGCTTCAAGACAGCGATCTCTGCACAAAGTGCTCACGTGTTCATTTTTCTCTCTTTTATATTTATGGCTGTATTGATTCATCTCTTAAGTACTTCAACTTACATGAAGTTTCTACCAGAACCAAGTTCTGCTTTAATTAAGAGGAAGTGAACTTAATTGCAGCTTTTAGCTGAACAGAGATTCAGTCACTTTTGTTCCTATTAAAATGACTCTGGTCATATTTAAATGCTGTCACCCAACTAACCCGTGATCTCACCACCTGCACATGTTCATATACCCGCATTACTTTACCGGGTCCACATTTCCACTTACCTGTTGTTGTTCCTTTAAATCGCCATTTCATTCATTTACCCTGAATTATCTAGTTAATAAACATATTTAACCGTATGTCGTCGTCTGTGCAGGTTTGTTTTTAATGTGGAGAACCGATGGAAACTGTGTAGAAGTCACTACTTCAGTTATGAGATTGAATGAATTGATCTGAAATTGATTAGAATTGATACAAATTAACCTGGAATGTGATTAATTTCATCGGGATTATTCAAATGGATAAAACAGCGGAGGTGGTGCCCCATTAACGAGTGTTTTATTAATGGCCAGTGATTAATAAATGACATGTATTATCAGTGTCTCTCCTACAATGTGACAGAGTGTCATCAGTGTCTCTGGACTGCTCTGCTGCATCTGCCAAGCAGCCGTCACGTCAGGAGCAGACACAATAATGAGTTAATTACTCGTTAACTTAGTTACAGAGTGAGTAAACGTACTTAGTTACAGAGTGAGTAAATGTACTTAGTTACAGAGTGAGTAAACGTACTTAGTTACAGAGTGAGTAAATGTACTTAGTTACAGAGTAACTAAACGTACTTAGTTACAGAGTGAGTAAATGTACTTAGTTACAGAGTAACTAAACGTACTTAGTTACAGAGTGAGTAAATGTACTTAGTTACAGAGTAACTAAACGTACTTAGTTACAGAGTGAGTAAATGTACTTAGTTACAGAGTGAGTAAATGTACTTAGTTACAGAGTGAGTAAACGTACTTAGTTACAGAGTAACTAAACGTACTTAGTTACAGAGTGAGTAAACGTACTTAGTTACAGAGTAACTAAACGTACTTAGTTACAGAGTGAGTAAACGTACTTAGTTACAGAGTAACTAAACGTACTTAGTTACAGAGTGAGTAAACGTACTTAGTTACAGAGTGAGTAAATGTACTTAGTTACAGAGTGAGTAAACGTACTTAGTTACAGAGTGAGTAAATGTACTTAGTTACAGAGTGAGTAAATGTACTTAGTTACAGAGTGAGTAAACGTACTTAGTTACAGAGTGAGTAAACGTACTTAGTTACAGAGTAACTAAACGTACTTAGTTACAGAGTGAGTAAACGTACTTAGTTACAGAGTGAGTAAATGTACTTAGTTACAGAGTGAGTAAACGTACTTAGTTACAGAGTGAGTAAATGTACTTAGTGAGTAAATGTACTTAGTTACAGAGTAAGTAAATGTACTTAGTTACAGAGTGAGTAAATGTACTTAGTTACAGGATGTTCACTTTCACAGTACTCTGATGTTGTGAAACTTAAAGTACTTGTAATTGGTTGCGGGGCGGAATGAGCGCCCGCAAAAAACCAAACCGTGCGGTGTCTGCGTCGCTCGGATACACGTCACACATGTAATGTTGCGCGTGGGGAGTGGGCGGCTGGGCGGAGCCAAGATGGCGGTGCTGCAGGAAGCTGGTGCAAAGTTTCTCCGTCAAACAATTTGAGGTTTTGTGAATAGGCAGACAGAATATGTGGTAATTTTAACGTTTTAATGATAAAAAGGTGACTTTAACACATTAATATTTTGGTACCAAGACTAATGTTCCGTGGAAAAAAGATAAAGTTTGGAAAAACCGAGACGGTAAAAGTTTGAGCGCGAGCTGGCTGACGCACCAACGGACGTTAACGTCAGAGGAAGAAAGAAGATGAGTCCCGATGCTAATAGAGCTAACTGAGTGACTTATCTGCTCCACTATGACGGGAGCGACTCTGAAAAGTCAGTAGAAGTGAACACACCATGGGAGGAATGCAGAGAAACTACGCCTGAAGATAATGTGGACACTTTCGGCCCAGTCAGACGCTCAACATGTCAACAAACGGAAGAAACGGGACTGACGGTGACGGTGACGGTGCAAATGTCAGCGCGGACATTTTGGCGGCTGTCAAAGAGCCTCTCACACAAACATGACGAGACCAGACTAAGATTTCAGTGACTGAACTCACGACAGAAACAACGTGTCAACACATTGAAAAACTCTCCTCTACAGTTGAGCGACTTGTGGTGGATATTAATCATCACAAAGACATTTAGAAACAGACGGAGTCAGAAACGGAACCGCTGAGAAAAGAACCGGATTCTGAGGCAGGAGCTGCCGAAAACAAGCGCTGCAGTTACAGATGGACACTGAAACTACACGGAGTGAGAGAGGAGATGAACGAGGACGCAGAGCAGTGGTGATCGACATCCTTGGAAAAGTTGCCCCGGGACTTCATGAATATCTACAGGAAGGGGTCGACATTGTGCTTCGCCTTGGTCCGAAGAGAAAGGACGGATCCCACCGGTCACTCATCGTCCTGTTGGCGCTGCGCCGTGTCCGTGATGCGGCTTGGAAAAGTGCCAAAGGCCGCAAGTTTCTGCGGAGCAACAAGCTGCGTCTCACCGAGGCACTTTCCCCGGAGGGTCGAGAGGCCGGAGAGAAACTCAGAAGCCAGGAAGGAAGGTAAAAAGGCGCCTTCCCAGGTCCTCATGCTCTGATAGAGGGGAAGAAGATTAAAGCCTTTTCCTCAGACTGATGAAGAGGAGAATCAGACAGTTGGATAAGTTGGCAAGCGTCCTGCACACTGCAGGTCTCCAGGGAGGTTATACAACACATCACAACACAAAACTGGACTTATTGGCTATGAACTGTTGTGTTTCGGTGATGACTGATGGAGAAAGCTGTTTCCAAACATCTCACGTCTCCAGGGAGGTTGTAACTCAGCAAAGACTCATTGACTAAGAACTGTTGACTTCTGGAGGTGACAGATGAAGATTGTTATCTTTCCAAACTGTCTCTGTCAAGAGGCACAAAACACCAGCAGCTACATTGTTTGAGTTAATCTCACACCTTTATACAATTTTATACAAGTATTATTTGTTGGTATGGGAGATAAATGGGTCTAAAACATATGATCAGACTTTGTTCTTTGTTCCTCATATTAACTCACGGTTTGCTAATAATCTGCAGTGTTGCTTAACTGTTAGAGCAAGATTATTTTTGAGCAGCAAAATATGTTCATCATATTTAGTTTATATAATTTACAATTAAAAACAGACAAAAGGAAAATGTGTTCTGTTTGAACAACAATATCTGGGTTTAACCCAACATGTTTGATAGTTATTGATTAATTCAATTTAAACTAACCTGTTTATGGTACCAACACTATATTTTTCTATAGTCACAACTGTTTTGACTGTCTGTCACTTCCTCGTTTAAGGAAGCTAAAACACACCTCAAAGTTCTTGTTATCTATTTGTGAGAGCTACTTCATTATTATTATTATTATTATTATTTCCTTTCCTTTTATTCTTGATGGATTTTGACTTTGATTCGCTAACGGTTATGTCATTGAATGTCAGAGGTTACGTGATTTATTGGAAAGAAAAGCCACTTTTCTGTTCTGTAAAAATAGTGAGGCTGATTTAATATTTTTACAAGAAACACATTCAAGTGAGTCCGATGTGAAGTTCTGGAAAGGGCAGTGGGGAAATAAGATTTATTGTCGTCATGGTACTGATCGTTCTGCAGGAGTCTCAATTTGTTTACATAAATTCAAAGGGGAGATCTTAGAGGTGGTGTCTTCACATGATGGTAGATGGATTTTCATAATTCTCAAGCATGATAATTCAAATTTTATAGTGTGTAATATTTATGGGCATAATTCTCACTCATCCAACAAGGTACTTTTTAGTCAGATTACCTCAAAAATAAATGAGCTATTACACAAATATCCTAACTCTTCCCTAATTTTAGGG
The DNA here is from genome assembly GCF_040436345.1 of Pagrus major. Classification (NCBI taxonomy): domain Eukaryota; kingdom Metazoa; phylum Chordata; class Actinopteri; order Spariformes; family Sparidae; genus Pagrus; species Pagrus major. Next base: position 2,998,527 of record NC_133215.1, on the reverse strand, counting down.
GGCGACTTTAACGAGTGTCCTGATAATGCGATGGACAGATTCCCCCCAACACTGTGTCAGTCTCTGCTGAACAACAATATTATTTCAAAACTTTGCTCAGATCTCTCCCTGACCGACACATGGCGTTTCTTTAACCCAGACATGCAGGATTTTACATGGTCTAAGAATAACCTCTCATCTAGATCCAGGACTGATTAGTTTTTAATTTCTTCCTCTGCACTTCAGTATGTGAAAGAGGTCTCCCGTTCTTTTGCTCCATTGTCAGATCATAAGAAAATCACTCTGAAATCAGGGGGCTCACAGAATACGACTAAATTACGAGGATACTGGAAATGTAATAATACTCTACTTAAAGACAGTTCCTTTAATGATAGTATAAACAATCTAGCCAAGGAAATTTTTAATGAAATTGTGGACAATGAATATACACAACAATGGGAGCACTTCAAGTTTATGACAAGAAGTATTGCTGTAAAGAGAGGTAAAGAGTTAAAAGCCCTAAAAAATAAAACAGAAGCTGAATTACTGAGCAGAATTGGTTTCCTCTTATCTAAACCCAACTTGTCTTCTGAAGAGGAGCTAGAAGTGAAGAGATACAGTTAAAATAGATCAGATTTATACTGAGTTAGCCAAAGGTGCATTTGTGAGATCGAGAGCCAAGTGGCTGGAAGAGGGGAAACAAACTCCAGCTATTTTTTGCTTTGGAGAAAAGAAATGGTCAAAGAAAGTCACTAAGTCTGATTAATATTAATGGTAGTAAATGTACTGAGCAAAAATTAACATCAAATTCAGTTTTTTCCTTTTATAGCAACTTATACAAATCAGAATTCAACAACCCCTCTTGTGAAATGTTTATTGGTAAGATTAAAAAACACACAGTCACAATTGACGAGGACTTGAAAAAACTTGTGATTCTGATCTGAGCAGAGAGGAAATCAAAACTGCACTTTTCTCAGTGAAAAAGGGTGAATCCCCAGGTGTAGATGGGCTTTCAGTTGAATGTTATATTCATGTGTGGGATCTCATTCAGGAGCCTTTATTCTGTATGTACTGTGAATGTGTTGGTCAGGGTGAGATGATTACAACTATGAAACGAGGCGTTATATCTCCAGATAAAGACGACCTATTGATAGAAAACTGCCGACCTGTCACTCTCCTTACTATTGATTACAAGATTCTGGCATCAGTTTATGCAACTAGATTAAAAATGGGTCTTCCTCATATTGTTGCTGAAACACAATCAGGCTTCATTAAAGACGGACACATAAGTAATAACATCAGACTTATTTTGGATTTATTAGACTATGCAGATTCGGTCCACTCAGAAGCATTCATTCTCTTTTTGGACTTTTATAAAGCTTTGGACACCATTGAACATAAGTTTCTTACAGAATGTCTTAAATTGTTTGGCTTTGGAAATCAATTTATAGATACTGTTGACATGTTTTATAAAGGAATTAATAGCTCAGTGATTATTAACCACAACACCTCTAATAGATTTGATATAAATCGAGGTGTTAGGCAACGATGCCCGATTTCACCTTTGTTATTTATCTTAGTTGTTGAATTATTGTCATTAAATATAGTACATGACACAGATTTCAAAGGCATCTCTATATTCAATAGAGAAATAAGAATTTCTCAGCTGGCGGATGATACAACCCTTTTCCTGAAAGACAAAGAACAGTTGGTCAAAGCTATTGATCTAGTTAAACAGTTTTCATCAGCATCAGGCCTGAAACTTCATGGATCTAAATGTGAACTATTGCCCATACACAACTGTGACGATGCTTTCATAGATAATATCCCAGTAAAAACCTCAGTCAAGTATTTGGGCATTCATATAACAAAACATGTAATAGCAAGGCAACACCTGAACTTCTCTGGAAGAATGAAAAAACTAGAGATATCTTTAACCTTTGGCTTCAGAGAGACGTGACATCATACGTCAGGGTCCTTTTGTCAAAAGCTGAAGGCGTCTCTCATTTTGTTTATCCATCTCTTTCTGTTTGTCAATGATGCCACTGCTGAGGAAATTAACAAGCTTTTTCTGGACTTTGTCTGGAGGAATAAAACACACAAGCTTAAAAATGCAGTTCTATCTAACAGCAGAGCGGAAGGCGGCTTGAAGTGCTTAATTTCATTGATATTATAAATACTTTAAAATCAATTGGTTAAAAAGATGTTTGACACATCAAATCTTTCTGTGGAGAAAATAGACCAGAGAGCAAATCTGTTTTACTTTTGAATGGTATCAACATACAAGACAAGAAATGTAACAATAAACATATAAGGAGAGTTTTTCAAGATAAAAAGAGGTTTTCTCCACGAGGAAAATGTTACTGGTGCTCTCATTTAGAGGACATAGACTGGGAAAGCCTGGCTTTACCTCACAAATACTGTATTCATAACAAAGGAAAAGAAACTCATTTCAAAATTCTTCACAAAATATATCCTGTTAACTCAAACTGATGAAACTTTAAACCATCTGTTGTTTGAATGTAATGTCACAGTGCAATTTTGGTCGGACTTGTGTTCTTATATCTTCCCCAATGTCGACATGTCATACTGCTTTTCCCTTAAAGATGTTATATGTTATTATGAACATGAGAAGAACAAGTCTCTTCAGTATTTAGTTAATTTTTTCATTTTATTTGGTAAATATTTTATTCATAAGCAAAAATGTTCAGCCTCCAAACCAACCTTTCCTCATTTTTTAATTGAATTCAGTTCACTTTATAAATCCCAGCCTGAGTTAAAAATAAAAAGAATACAACATTTTTAGACAACTATGAAAAGATATTTGACGTTCTCCCTGGCATTTAATGACATTTATGATAACAGAGATTAGTACATACATATATGTGTTGACATGACAATATAGTATTTATTTACTTATTTTATTTGTTTAAATGTTATTTTATATGAGATCCTTGCTGTATTTATTTATTCTATTTATTAACCTTTGAATGTGAAACAGCTCTCATGTGTTGTGTTAGTGTTTGACACTTTGTATAAATTGAATACTTAAATAAAGAGAAAGAAAAAAAAAAGACCCTCTGAGGTGCGCAGCCAATGGCCACACGTCACGTGACTCAGCACCACAAGTCAGAAACACGTCCTTGTTTCTGCTTTTTTATTTTGTTAATATTTATTATTTTCAAGACAGAGTTTTTCTATTAAGCGCTGGTGTTGTTGAGTGTTGCTGTCTGTTGCTGACTTGCTGTTGTGTATCAGCCCAAACATGAGAGCTGTGTGGTCCAACCTCAGGTTCGGGTCGGGCTTCATCAGTATCCCCGGTATGATGGTTACAGCCTGGAGGAAATATGAGTCAATATCATGGGACTGCTTATTAGGAGCTGTGCTCTCGGACTGTATGATACATCGCACATATGAGTGCGTGCGTGCGTGTGTGCGTGCGTGCATGTGTTGTGTGGACGTGTGTCCAGAGGCTGTTTGATTTGGACTTAGTTATATAGTGTGAGACCTTTCTGGTGCCGCTGCCTTTCACTGAAGCAACTTCAGGCTTTCAGCTGCACCGGGACTTTTATTTTCTCTGTGACTTCTGTTCTCTGTTACTGTGAACAGTCATTTGTGCTGGATTTCTGTTGATCACTGTGATAGTTGGGCGACTCGGACCAACTCAGGGCAGAGTGGTCCCGGGTTCTGGGAGCTAATGGGAAGAAAAGGTGTTTGTTCCTATGCAGCTGTTTCACCGCTGGATCGGGGGCCGACTCAGGGCCGAGTGGAGCCCAGTGGAGACACGGGGTCTCTTCAGGTTGTCACCGCTGGTTGGCTGCTTTTTCACAATCTGTAGCGTAAACAACCTGAATTCACGGTGGCGACCGGGTCTTAAGGACAAATATAAAGTGACAGGTAGAACAATGGGAGGTAAATCCAGCAAAAACCAGGAGGCTGGCGCAGGAAACCTACTGTATTTTAGCCGACTTTCCTATTTCCTAACTTGTTTTAATGTATTTAAAATGCTTTTGCTGCAGCTGTGTGCGCCTGTAAAGCACTTTGAGTTGCCTTGTGTCTGAATTGTCTGTACAAATAAACTCGCCTTAGTTGTCTTTGTTTATCAGGTGATATTGTAGGCTGCACATAAAACATATGTGCCAATGAGGCAGCTGATATTCTCCATGACGAGACTTTTTATGTTGAGCTGTAACCTTGGCACCACTTATTATATAAAACCTTTATTCTCTTCTATAAGTGTGTGACTGTATTTACCAGCCCAAACATAAAAGTTACTGTATATTCAACCTTAGATTGTACAATAGGTCCCATATGTGGACTGTGTGTGTGTGTGTGTGTGTGTGTGTGTGTGTGTGTGTGTGTCACAGTCCGGCCGAGGCAGCGACGATGCAACTGTCATCTGATATAACAGTTATAACACCAACACACACACCTTCACTTTGAATGTGCACGTCACCATGTGCACGTTTTTAATTGACAACAACTGAAAGGCACAAGAGTTCAGGTGAAAACAAACAGATACACAAATGTAAGCAAAACAAACCCAAGACAGAAATAACAGGAACACAGTGAGCAGACAAACAGCTTTCACAGTAACACTGACATGTTTTGCACTTTGTTTAGTTCCACACAGAAATTCACTGCTTAAATCTGAAAATCCCCAAATTTCTGTTCATGAACAAAGAATTTCTAACAAACAAACTTGACAGAAAATGTGCAGTCCTGCAAAAAATCTGAAATAAAAATCCAGATCTAACGCATCATATATTAAGAGTTCATCTGCAAAGAACAAATAAAAGCCTCCCTTAAAACTAATGAACAGCTGTTTGATGCACACACGTGATTTAGGACAAATACAATCTAAGATATTTATAATGCTTAAACATAACTTCATAATGTGTTGTTAATAAAAAGATGCATAATCTAATAAGATCAGAAACTAACGAGAATAAGTCTCGTTTGTTTGTGTAAATAAATGTCTGAACACGTGTTGAATGCGTTTGGTCAACTCTCATTTCAAACAAGGGAAACTAGTTCAGCTGTCCGAGTCATGGTGCTGACCCGGCTGATGGTTCTGTGGCCCGTGAGCCCAACAGTTTACTAGATGAGCTTCTCTACAGAGGATTTCACTGTGAAGCGCTGGTTTGTTGTGTGTCTGCTTCCTGCTGCCAGTGAAACATCTGTATCTGCAGCAGCTGGTAAGTCTGCAGTCACATGTTGGAGGAAACGGCCTCCAGTTTCAAACAACCATCGTTTCGCATCTTCCATGAGATGTGTTGTATTTTGTGACGTGTCTGAACCAGTCACTCTGGGTTTCCTGCTGCTTTCGAGGAGGCGACACAAGAACTGACTCATGCGCGTCCTTTGCATCGTCGCACAGGTGAGTCACTTCCTCCAATGTGAATTGCACATCCTTTGCATTTCCATCGTTTTTCATGAGCTCTTTCGTTTCCTGTATAATCTCTTTAATGTTGTTCCCGTGTGTTTGTCGTTTCTTTCTGAAGACTCTCAGTGTTGCAGACCAAAGCCTCAGCTGTCAGCCTGCCTGGTCTCCTCTCGTCCACTTCGTCCGCTCCTTTAGTGTCCCTCATTTTGCATTTTCCAATGTGCGCGTTTCATCCATAAACACAGCAAAACACTTCACTGACAAACCGCATTCACAGCAGCTCAACAGTCGTCAGCACGATTTTCCACTGCATTTCCCATCTGAACAGAGCCGCAGTCAACGCGTAACAAGCAGCCAAACCAGCTCCAACATCTCCAAAGACGCGCAGCGCAGCGCAGCGCAGCGCAGCGCAGCCAACCAACAGTCCCCAATGGACACGCGCAGCTGCTCCGACTGTGTCCAAACGTTTAATGCACCCAGAGGATTAAAGCAGCTCCTGACTGTGTCCAAACGTTTAATGCAGCCAGAGGATTAAAGCAGCTCCTGACTGTGTCCAAACGTTTAATGCAGCCAGAGGATTAAAGCAGCTCCGCTTCCTGCGGCCATGATGCGCTGCTGCTGGACGTCTTCGCCTCGGCATCAGTCAGTGCGTCTCCTCCATCCTTCCGAAGAGGGAAGAGTCAATATGATCCATCCAGTGTTCATTCATTCAAAACTCCGCTGCGATCCACATCCTGTCCGTGCCGAGCCGAGCCGAGCCGAGCCGAGCCGAGCCTGTACCATCTTCTCTTTGACTGAGATGTAGCGGCTGATTTAACTCATCAATAGTCGCTGAGAGGCAAAGCAGCTCCTGACTGTGACTCCTGAGTGGAAACCATCGTCCAGCTCCAGATGCGTTTGTTGCTTTTATTAACAAAAGTTCTGGTCAAAATTAAATGGAAATTACGGTCAAAGCAAAACTATCGGGCCCGACTCAACCTGCTTTCGCCAGTGACGTCACAACGAGCCGACCGCTCAAAACATGTATTTATTACAGAACAAACATCAAAGAGTTCAGATGTATTTCTTACAGTCCGTTATATTTATTGGATCAGCTCAGAATATTTTCTACATGTAAATAAATACGTTATTGGACCAGTTAGACTCCATGTAGCGCTGCAGCGGCTCAGCCAATGGCAGACTGTTGCTGGGACAAAAACACACATAGCAACGGGTCATTTAGCCAATTAGCGTCGTCACATTCGATAAGCTTGGGACGCTGCCGTTAAGTATCCTAGCAACCAGAAACAAGCGTCTGAAATCGAGATGGCGGCGTCAAGTCGACAAGAACAAGAGCACACAGGGCTTCAGCTGCCCACAGACTCTGTAAAGTGTCTCTTGCTGAACCCTTTCGAAAGGAGAACTTTAGGGGGAAACTTCGTGTTAAAGAACTTGGACCTGAGAAGCCCGGTCTGAGTTTAACACAGCAGACGCATGAGAAAGGTAAAGTGTCCCAGAGGAGCCTCTCTCTGAATCGGTGCGACAGGAAGGCTCGGCTAACTGGATGTAGCTTTGCAAATGCAGTATTCTGCTTCCCGTGTTTACTTCTTAAAATGCCGGGGACAGATACTACATGGACTGTAACAGGAGCTAGAGACCTACAACTTTTGTCAGAGCCGATTAAAAAACATGAATGCTCGAAGGTTCACATGAACAACGCTGTCAAGCTAGCCGTGCTAGGCGGGACTAGCATAGCTGCTAGCTGGATGAAGGACACAGGACTGCGGTGAGAAAACACAATGAAGAGGTGGACATGAACACACACATTTTATCCAAGATCATTGATTGTGTGAAATTGTGTGGAGCTTGTGAGCTGGCATTGCGAGGCCACGATGAGACAGCATCCTCCGACAGAAAACTACTCTTCCTGAGGGACAACGGGGGAAACTAATCGCCCAGGTCTGTGACGGAGCTGCCGTGATGAGAGGAGCCACAGGTGGCGGCAGCGCGAGGTTCAACACGTTTACGGGAGAGTCCACTACTACACTGTTACCTCATCAGCTGAACCTGATGATGCAGCAGCAACATCCCACATCACCAAGGTCTGCACACACACACACACACACACACACACACACACACACACACACACACACACACACACACACACACACTCAAGAACTTTAATTTTGTATTAAGAGTGTTCACTAATATACATCTCATATCATTGTCATTATCTGTCAAACTGTTGATTTCTAAAGGGCCATTAAATAATTACTGTTTATCCCTAAAACAATGGTGTCTTTTGGGTCATTGGGACAGTCACCGAAAGCTTCTGGCACACACAGCCCAGCCTAGAATATTTTTCACCAGCCGCCACTGCATGACTGTCTGAATATGTCTGTTTTTTATTGATTTCTTTTATTGGACAGTTTTTATCAGACAACAATGTGAATACTCTTCATGTGCTTTGTCAAGGTTTTCTTCTTTCTATAATATTTCCCAGTTTTGGTTTAGTAATTGATGTTTTAAAGCGTTCATTGACTCCTCTGTCCTGACTCGTCTGTGCTCCAGTTTAATGTCCTGCTTTTCCTTCTTGTCGTCACTGTCACACACTGTAAACACTGGTAGCTGCTCACTGACATCACTGATCAGTAATCCACTTATTGCATTGTTGTCTGTGACATCAGTAAACATGTTGTCTATCAGTGTGGCTAAAGGGTAGAGTCACAAAGTGGCCTGGACTACGATGAGACATTTTCTCCTACTGCTGACCTGACGAGTGTCAGAGTGTTAATGCAAAAAGCAGCACAGGAAAACCTGATTTAGCATCAGATGGATGTCAGAACGCCCCAATAGACTATGAGATGTTCATGGAGCAACCAGAGGATATGAAGTGGACTCAGCACAGACGGAAAGTTGGTGTATAAGCTAGAGAAGTCACTTTAGTAAGATGAGTGACGTCAGAAAGTCCAGAGAGGCAGCTGGCAGCCTGATCTATCCAACTACATGTACAAGACCCCAGCTGAGTTTTGTTGTCAGCAAACTGTCGCAGTATTTTTCTGAGCCAACAGAAGAGCAGTGGACTTCTGTAAAACATCTGCTCAGATATCTGAAAGGCTCAGTTGAAATAATTGTGTTACAGGAAATGTGACGATGAGAAACTTGGGCTACGAGCACAGTGACGCAGACTGGGCTGCTGATGTAACTGACAGTTACTACTCAAATGTGCCACCAGAGGGAGAATCACTTTCCCTGCAGTTGCAACACGTGTAATATAAGTTAATCAATATAGAGTTTATTATTTCATGTTGATAGTGTTTGTGTGGCTGTGGTGGTTTAGTTAGTCTTTGACCTTTTAGATTTCAGCTCTTATAAAAGAAACCCTCTTTGTTTTCACTCAGGAACGCAGGAGTTTTACCTGTTTGGGTCATTGATTAATATTAAAATGTCAGTCAGCCACAGGCCCAGATGTTGTATGGTAGTAACACATCTGTATGTATTGTCTGTACATTTATATCTACATGTTGCTGTAAAAAAATCCTATTTGTTGAATTTCCTCTGTGGATTTCCAGAGTTTGTGACAGAGAGTGATTTCTTATTTGACCTTCAGAGAGCTGCAGATTCAAGATAAGGAGGGTGTGACTGTTATCAGACACACACACACACACACACACACACACACACACACACACACACACACACACACACACACAGACAGATAAACTCACCTGACTTCCTATAAGGAGGGGGGGCAAAAGGTCAGTCAGACTCCATTTTGAGACGAAGAGCAGAAGGAGAGCAGCTGGAGTCTGAGGCAGGGTGAGTGTTAACAACACATTGTGATTATTTACTGTGACTTTACTTACTGTGAGTCAGTTTTCTCCCTGTGGACTGTGGAGGAAAGAAATGTTGGAGTCAACTCAACACTTTGATTCATCTGTGGACACAAAGTCCTGATTGGCTGAATAATCCTCTTTAAACCTACAGTAACCCAAGAAAACAAGCACAGGTGTGAAGAAAAGTGACCAGGTGGACTTCTGGCTGCTTTTATTATACTGTATAATGTGTGTGTGAAGGGGAGAGAGAGTGTGTGTTACTTCCTGCTCTCTCGGTCTTGTGCGACTCTTGAACAAACTTGTTTCCTGATTCTTGTGTCCTGAGCTCACAGCTCCTGTTTCACCTCTCAGACTGACTTCAGAGCAGAAGATGAGTGTTTGTGTGAAGGAGGAGGAGGACGGAGCAGAGTCTCCAGTATCCAGCTGTCTGTCTATGAAGAGTGACCGGTCCAAAGGTCGTCCTCCACTCTTCAGTAATGAACCTGGACCATCAGACTCAGAGTAAGACACCTGATACTGACTCATTTATGTGACTTATGTGTTATTTATGGACAGGAGGAGTTTGCTCCCTCTATGAATTTGTAATTGGACTTTTTTTCAAAGATTCATGTGATATCAATACAAACTCTGCAGGATTTGCGTCGAGGGAACGACAGCGTGGGCTGAGCCTGGCCCTGAGAGCGTGTGCTGGGCATTTTGTTTAATCTGAAACATAAAAGGAAGTTGAGCAATTATTACTGGGACTAAAAAAGGACAAGGAACAGAGTATATAAATAACTGTGTCCAATAACATGGATTGTCATTTTTATCTTCAGTTTGTAAGAAAATTGCATTTTCATGGTGTCCCAAGAGTGCGAGGACACGTAATGGTAAATGCGCTGCACAGACGGATGTTGTTTTACTTATTTCATATTAATATTAACCACTGTAGAGCAGGTCAAAATGTCAGTAGGGCCTGATCCATGCTGGGTGCTTGTGGCTGATGTCGATACCGATATTAGAAAAAAGGTCCCAGAACACTGTTTGAAGGTAGAAAGGTGGCAGGGTCCGCCACATATAAACAAAGTGAAACAGTATGAAACTGTGTCATCCTTTTTAAGGTCAGCGTGTTTATTCAGTCATGAAAACAAAAGAGTGTTTGTTTAGTCAAATCTACGTAGTGCTCCTTTAAATGTGATAATCAATATGGCGACAGTATGTAAAAATAAAAATGTAATTATTACGTCTTTATGTTGATTTCTTACTCAAATAGCACCAACATACGTGGAAAATAAGAACCACATTGTTCATATTATATTCAGTGTCAAACCTGTATGATCATTTTTAAGTCCCCTGTGGGCTTCCGTACCAGCCACTACGATGACCAGCTTTAGTGTCCAAACCCTTTTATTTTCACAGCAAACTCTCTAAATACATCAATAACCAGTATTTAATCAAAAAGCACTCAAAGCTATAATAAAACGTGTTTAAAGTTGCTAAAGCTTAAATCATCTTGACGTTAAAACGCCGCAGAACGAACAATAGTGAGGCTGTTAAATGGCGCCAAGACAGCAGAGGTCCTACCGGTGACGTTCACAGGAAAAACAGCCCAAATTCAGCATTAACACACTGGTAGCTTCACCTAAAACATGTCGAGTTAACACGAAAATCCCTCTGAAGGACAGTTTTGAAGATATGTGTCGTGAAAAAGAAGTTAATCGCGTTTTCTTAGACGACAAACTACCAGAGCAGCTCTACTGTACAGCAGGACTCACTTCCGGGTACAATAGGCGACATATTTCCTGTCCGACCCGTTAATTTAACGTTTTAGTGAGAAGCTTACCTTCTTTAAAAGGTGAAAGAAGTCTTCTCAGGTCTGAGTTGAGTGTTTCTTCTCGTCTTGAAGTCCTCTGCGTGTCTCTCTGTCCGTCTTCTTCCGCACACTAAGCGCCAAATGTGTTTCCACCTCCTCCTACATCAGCTGAGTTTCCCGCCGCTGCTCGCTGATTGGTCCACTCCGGCTGACAGCGACGCCTTCTCCGATGCGCATTGGCTGAGCGTTACCGGGGGAAGTGACGTCAGCCTTAATGAGCCGGCAGTGCGTGTGGCGGGAGTTTCAGTAGAGCTGTTTTGGCGGAATATAGTTTTCCCGGGAAACGTCAGAGTCGTTTTGTTGCACAGACACGCAACGTGTCGAACATTTAGCACCAGACTCCATTTAAAATATCACTGTTTTAACAAAATGAGCTTTTTACTATGGTTGACATCGTTAAGAGTGTATTTTATATAAAGTAGACTTATAATTAAATTAGTTACACAAGTTAAGTTCATTTTTAAAGAATTATGATTTAAAAAAAACAACCCAGTTGTACTTTACTTTAGCAAAAGTGGCAATAAAGCAAGTAGTTTAACTAAAGCCACCATAAGAAGAAATCTCAGAAACTGTACAAATACATTTTCTACATGGAAAGATCTTTCTAGAGGGACAAATAAACATTGCAATTGTGGTATGATGCTGTTAAATAGATCAAACACTTTATTTATTGATGTGTTTTACATTAAAACATTGTACATAATGCAACACATAATATGAGGATACATATATGTTAATATAAATATGTTTTAAGACAGATACTGATCTCCAGTGTGAACAAGATGAAGAGCTTTTATTATACTGTATAATGTGTGTGTGAAGGGGAGAGAGAGTGTGTGTTACTTCCTGCTCTCTCGGTCTTGTGCGACTCTTGAACAAACTTGTTTCCTGATTCTTGTGTCCTGAGCTCACAGCTACTGTTTCACCTCTCAGACTGACTTCAGAGCAGAAGATGAGTGTTTGTGTGAAGGAGGAGGAGGACAGAGCAGAGTCTCCAGTATCCAGCTGTCTGTCTATGAAGAGTGACCGGTCCAAAGGTCTTCCTCCAGTCTTCAGTAATGAACCTGGACCATCAGACTCAGAGTAAGACACCTGATACTAACTCATTTATGTGACTTTTTTCAGTTCCCTCTCTCACTAACGTGTTTTGTTCATGTTGTGTTTGTATATTTCAACAACAATGTATTTGCTAACTAACTTTAACAAACCTTTTGGGACTCATGACAGAGAGATCATTCGTCCCATCGTCCTCTTAGTGCTGTCAGTCACGTAAAAAGCTGTAATCTAATCAAAGAGGACAAATAGAAATTGTTAAACTTCTTATTTATGGACAGGAGGAGTTTGCTCCCTCTATGAATTTGTAATTAGTCTTTTTTTTAAAAAGTAATCTCATAGTTAAAGTCACGTCATAGTTAAAGTCATGTCATCGTGGTCGACCTCAGTTATTGAGAACACTTTTAACTCCAGGTTCAAACTGACTAAACAGAAGAGTTGAAATAACACAAGCAGCCATTTTTATTCCAGACTGAAGCTGAATTCATCAGAAAAGTAAAGACAGTTTTACTGTCCTCTGTCAGCTGATCTGAGCTTCAACAGTGTCGACCAAATCTTGATATTTTTAGAAACAATCAACAAATGGTTTCAGTCCTAAAGAAATGTCTTCACAGAGAGAAGAAGAGGAGGCATGTTTCTGTGGAGGAGCAGCCATCCTGCTGTGTTACCTGTCAGGACGTCCTGAAGGATCCAGTCTCTACCAGCTGTGGACACTGGTTCTGCAGACAGTGCATCACATCATACTGGGACCAGTCTGCTTCACCAGGACTCTCCTCCTGTCCCCAGTGTGGAGAAAGTAAGACTATATATCTGTCTGCTGGTGTCTTCATGTCTGAACACACTACTTGTTGTTTTAATACATTTGTTATGTCTCACATTAACCAATCAGAGAGCTGCTTGTTCTCTGTATGCAGAGATGGAGATGGAGAAGTGTCAGACAGCAGCTTGAGACAAAACAGCACTTTAAACAACAGTCCACATTAGCTTTCCTGCTAACATCTCCTCCTCCTCTAACTTACAAACACACACCTCGTCCTGCAGATCCACTTGTTGAACAAGCCACCGAACAAACATCCAGTGAGGAAAAGTGCACTGCTAACATCTATTTTCAGGCTGCAGCAGATGCTAATTAGCTGCTCAGTGTCAGCACATTAAACAGCTTAAAATGTAACCTGCTTCATTACAATACGTTCATTTAGCCGACGTTTTTATCCAAAGAGACTGAAAATAACTGACTGAACCATGTGGATACAACATGAGTAGATCACATTCATCAATTATGCTGAAATGGTTCAAGAGCTACAACTAGAAGCAATAAGAGATCAAGAGAGAGATTGTTTTTATGGACCAAGGTGCCGTCTGAACAGGAGAGTTTCAGTCTGAACAGGAGAGTTTTCAGTCTGAACAGGAGAGTTTTCAGTCTGAACAGGAGAGTTTTCAGTCTGAAGTTGTGTCGAGTTTCTTCTGTTCTGATGTCACTGGGGAGTTTGTGTCACTATTGTGGATCCAGGACATCAGACAGTCTGGATCTAGTTGAGCAGTAGCTGGTCCTCCCTTGTAGTGAGGGAATAACAAGCAGTCAGCAGCAGCAGAGTGTAGTGGACGGGCTGAGGTGCAGGTGGTGGTCATTTACAGGGGCCAACCTGAGATGTTGTCCCTCAAGCAAAGGAGTTGAGTTCAAGAAACAGTGCTGTGCATAGAGGTGAGCCCAACTAAATCTAGTTGGTACCGCCCCACCTCCGGCACCAGCACCTGTTCCTTCCCCCATGAGAGGAGACACTCCCTGTCCTGAGGACCAGTCTGGGATGCCAGGAATCAGCACACCTGCCTTCTTTTGCATGAGACTGGCACACACCCGACCCCAATGCCCGTCCCTGCTGGTAGTCAGCCCACAGGGTGGCGTCTCCATGTAGTCAAAGGCCAGACACCAGATATTCACCAGCGACCTCCACTCCCAGGTTGAGCTCCAGAAAGGTGCCCTGATGTCTCTTTCCTGGTTCAGGAGCTGCAGCACCTTTGTGGCTGATTCATAAAGGCTCTTTGAATCACTCTCAGTCTGGCTCCTCCTCTGGGGCTGATTAGCTTTGCGAGACCCTGCCAGGGGCTAATGCCCCCGACAACAGAGCTCCGAGGATCACAGGGACACACAAACCTCTCCACGACGTTAAGGTGGAGAGAAAGACAAAGAAAACAACAAACATGTTCTTATACTGATGGTTTTAACTTGTAATGAAAAGACCATTGACTGCTGATTGTCACATTGTATTTTTTGTCTCCCACTTTTGTCTCTTTTTTCAGTGAATGCTGGTCTGCAGGAGGTTTTCCATGAACATAAGATCAGTCTGAGGAGGAGATTTGAACGTGTGACTGAAGGAAGTGATGAAACAGGAAGTGATGAAACAGGAAGTGGAACCCTCCTCAACAAGATCTACACTGAGCTCTACATCACAGAGGGACAGAGTGAAGAGGTTAATACCCAACATGAGGTGAGGCAGCTGGAGACAGTTTCCAAGAAGGAGACCTTCAGTGAAACTCCAATCAGGTGCTGCGACATCTTTAAAGCCTCACCTGACCAACAGAGACCCATCAGAGTGGTTCTGACCAACGGCGTCGCTGGAGTTGGAAAAACCTTCTCAGTGCTGAAGTTCACTCTGGACTGGGCAGAGGGCTCCGAAAACCAAGATGTCAGTCTGCTGGTTGTGCTGTCGTTCAGGGAGCTGAACCTGATCAGAGATGAGCAGTACAGTCTTCTCAGGCTGCTCCATGTTTTCCATCCAACATTACAGAAGGTGACAGCAGAGAAGCTCGCTGTCTGTAAACTTCTGTTCATCTTTGACGGCCTGGATGAAAGCAGACTGTCACTGGATTTCAAGAACCATGAGGTCGTGTCTGATGTCACACAGGAGTCATCAGTCAGCGCGCTGCTGACAAACCTCATCGAGGGGAAGCTGCTTCCCTCGGCTCTCGTCTGGATAACTTCTCGACCTGCAGCGGCCAATCAGATCCCTCCTTCACGTGTCGACAGGGTAACAGAAGTACGAGGCTTCACTGACGCCCAGAAGGAGGAGTACTTCAGGAGGAGGGTCAGTGATGAAGATCTGTCCAGCAGAGTCATCTCACACATCAAGACCTCCAGGAGCCTCCACATCATGTGTCTGATCCCAGTCTTCTGCTGGATCACTGCTACAGTTCTGGACCACATGTTGACTACAGGCCAGAGAGGAGAGCTGCCCAAGACCCTGACTGACATGTACTCACACTTCCTGCTGGTCCAGACAAAGAGGAAGAAGCAGAAGTACCATGAGGGACGTGAGACGAGTCCACAGGAGCTGACGGAGGCTGACAGGGAAGTTCTTCTGAAGCTGGGGAGGCTGGCGTTTGAACATCTGGAGACAGGAAACATCATGTTCTACCAAGAAGACCTGGAGCGGTGTGGTCTTAATGTCACAGAGGCCTCGGTGTACTCAGGAGTTTGTACAGAGATCTTCAGAAGAGAGAGTGTGATCTTCCAGAAAACAGTCTACTGCTTTGTTCATCTGAGCGTTCAGGAGTTTCTGGCTGCAGTCTACATGTTCCACTGTTACACCAACAGGAACAGAAAGGTACTGAAGGACTTCCTGGGAGGACAGAGTCCCTCAACCCTGGATGACTTCCTGAAGAGAGCCATGGAGAAATCCCTCAAAAGTAAGAATGGTCACCTGGACCTGTTTGTTCGCTTCCTTCATGGACTCTCTCTGACGTCCAACCAGAGACTCTTAGCAGCTCTGCTGGGTCGGACAGACAACAGGCCAGACATCATCCAGAGAGCCATCAAGAACCTGAAGGAGATGAACAGTGATGAGATCTCTCCTGACAGAAGCATCAACATCTTCCACTGTCTGACGGAGATGAACGACCACTCAGTCCATCAGGAGATCCAAGAGTTCCTGAAGTCAGAGAACAGATCACAGAAGAAACTCTCTGAGATCCACTGCTCAGCTCTGGCCTACATGCTGCAGATGTCAGAGGAGGTTCTGGATGAGTTGGACACACAGAAATACAACACATCAGAGGAGGGAAAACAGAGACTGATTCCAGCTGTGAGGAACTGTAGAAAGGCTCGGTAAGTCCAGATGTGATGAACATTAAAAATCCTGGTAAAGCTGAAGCCTTCAGTATTAAAGACAAACACTTTACACACATGCATTATATAAAACCTCAACACGATACATGTTTTCCTCAACAAGTATGAAACCTGCTGATTGAATCAATGATCATCACCAAGCTCAGAGATGAAATGACATGTAGTCGTCTACTTTCCAAAACATTTCCTTCAGCCAGGTGAACTCCACCTGAGACAAATGATCACCCATCAAATGATAATAACTCAATCTTTAGCACTAATTATACTATTGATGCAGTAGAAGAGGCTGAATTAATTTAATGGGAGGTGAAAAGCAGACGGAGCGACAGAATAAAATGCATCAAAGAACAAAATCCACACAAACACATAACTGAGGTAAACACATACGAGTGCAGTTACAACCTACAGTGAATTTACATGAAGCTTCATGAATATAAATCAACTCAAATCTGACACGTTTACATTACAGTCATTTGGACACTTTGTCCCGAACATCAGTTTGGTTCATGTTGCTCAAGGACACTCAGGAGGTTCATTTATTGATTTATTTTCTTGATATAAGACTTTTAAAAGCAGTGACAAAGTGCTGTACACACATTAAACAGCAACACAACGAAAGAGGCACAAGCAAAAGCAAGTTTTACCCGACAATTACAAATATAAATATAAAGAGCACAGAATGAATCAAACAAACCAAAATCAAACATGAAGATAAAAACATCCACATCAGGGTTAAAAGCAGCTTTATTCAAGTGTGTTTTGGGGGCTGATATAAAACGGGGCAGCGATTCAGCCCCTCTGATCTCCTCAGGCAGGGAAAGTCTGGGGCCTCGTGGGCAGAAGGAGCTCAAGTTTCAAACTACAAACCTTGTGATCAATGACTGACCAGCTCAGGCCGACCAACTGACCCCCTGTGCTTTGTGATGCAACATGTATGAATCTGTTTTCACAATAAAGTCTCACATTTTATTGTTTTAATGTTCTTTTATCTGTAATCACAGATTTATTAACTGTGCACTCTCAGAGAGTCACTGTGAAGTCGTGGCCTCAGCTCTGAAGTCCAACCCCTCCCATCTGACAGAACTGGACCTGACTTACAACTACCTGCAGGATTCAGGAGTGAAGCTTCTCTGTGCTGGACTGGAGAGTCCAAACTGTCGACTGGAGGTTCTGAGGTCAGTTCATGTGTTTCTGTGTAGATCTATAACATTTAAATCAGAACAGAAGTTTTACATTTCCTTCAGTTCACCTGTTTTCTGGGTTTGTCTGAGCTCAAATCACAACAACTCAGTTTAAAGTTTGACTGCAGATTATATATTTATATCACACACACACACACACACACACACACACACACACACACACACACACACACACACAGATACACAGAGATTTAAATCTCTGAAAAGAAAGTGTTGAATGTTTGAAAAAAGGATGTTGGATGATGTTTAAGTCACGTTGGACAGAAGACACCTCCTCATGTATTCATGTGCTCTTCATTGGATAACAGTGTCTCTTTATTTCAATGTTAAAGGATTATTACGTACCTTCTTCATGTATTCTTACTGTAGTTAAGTGCACTTAAAATGAGTCACAGGACAACTGTGTCCCAATAAATTCACTTAGAATAAAAATTCTAACAGCCATAAAAAATAAATGTAACCATCCACAGTGAATCACAGTAAACCCAACATGTGGTTTTCTACTGACCTTGTTCACAATGAAACTTTAACAAGTCAAACCAATGAATTCAGTGCAATGTTCCTTTAACCTTGTTTTGTTACTATTCACTGTCAATTGACTTTTGTTCAAACACAAACATGTTCCTTTAACTTTGCTCTGCTATTGATCACTGCTGATGAACTTCAGCACCAAAGACCTTCATTAGTATTAAACACACCTGAAGAACTCTTATAGGACCTTTAAGTGGTACTTCATTATGTTGTGGGCCCACACACACACACACACACACACACACACACACACACACACACACACACACACACACACAAGCTGGCAACCAGGGAGCACAACACAGAGAAATAAGACAAACGTCACGTTGCAGGCCTGGTTGAAGCTGGGGAGCGTGGCGGCCAGATACAGTTGAAGCCGGTTCACTTTGACCGAGCAGAAACAACAGGTGAGTTCTCACCGTAGCAGAGCTCAAGTCACAAGAGTCCCAGTAGTGCAGCTCCAAGCTGAAGGGGATACGCGGCGGCTGATGGCAAGCTGACTGTGGAGGACCCTCGGCCGACTGTGGCCGGTTGCAGACGAGGAAAAATCGTCGGAAACGAGACTGAAAATTCAACCATCTTAATAACAGGAGCTTTAAATAGCAGAATCAAATGTTCCATCAGTTTCTGTGGGTTTTTATTTGGCTGCACAACATGAGTTTGTACAGATGGAGCCTCTGGTGGAGCTGCAGAGTTTAAGAGGTGACATCACTACGTCTTTATTGAAGCAGCAGCACGTTGTCATTAATATTAATGAGAGCTCTGTTTCACTTTGTGTGTTTGACAGTGTTGAACCTGCATCCTGTTGGGTTCAGGTGTTTGGAGCTTCATTTTCTAAACGTCTACATCCTGAACCTTCTTCAGCTCTGAACAGATTATTAAACACTGAATGATTTCAAGCAGGAACATTAAAGTCTTTTAAACTGACATCATTTATTCTTTATTCAGATTGAGGTGGTGCAGGTTGTCAGAGATCAGCTGTGCTTCTCTGGCCTCAGCTCTGAAGTCCAACCCCTCCCATCTGAGACAGCTGGAGCTGAGCAACAACAAGCTGCAGGATTCAGGAGTGAAGCTTCTCTGTGCTGGACTGGAGAGTCCAAACTGTCGACTGGAGACTCTGAGGTCAGTTCATGTGTTTCTGTGTATCTATAAAATGTCATTAATTTACATGTTTTGCTCTCTCTCTCTCTCTCTCTCTCTCTCTCTCTCTCTCTCTCTCTCTGTCTCTCTCTCTCTCTCTCTCTCTCTCTCTCTCTCTTTCTCTCTCTTGCTCGACCACACACTCTCCACACACAGCACACGTGTGGTTGTTTATCTCAACAAGGAAACTAGCTTTACTTGAGAAAGGCTGCAGGCAGCGAGACAGAAGACTGCTGAAAGGTAGAAAGTGAAATGTTACTTCAGAGCGTGGAGGACGAGACGACTCTGGCTGTTCCCACTGACCAATCAGTGGTCTGCAGTGTGTTAGCTCCACCTTTTAGCGTGGGATCAGTGCATCAGTGAAGCTAAACGTGTTCATAGCTGTTTCAGACAGCCAAAGGTGGAGCCAAGAGCTGCTGGAGGCTCAACAATGGGTTAAATATGGAGGGAACTTCTCACATGTTCTCTCCTGGAAGACATTGGTAGTGTTTCACTCAGTTCATATTTCAAAGTGACAGAAATAGTTGTGTAACAAATGAAAAAGAGCTGAGAGAGAAGTTGAAACCTGGGCTCTGTCTCACCTGCACTCAGCTCACCAATCACAGAGTGAGGAAGGTGTTAATGTTTGTTTGTCACTTTTGTAAAGTGACAGAAGTTGTTGGACACAGACCCCCTAATCTGACATCAGAAAGGTGTGGCCCCCCGCAGAGATTTAAACCTCTGAAAAGAAAGTGTTGAATCTCTGAAAAAAGGAGGTTGGAATTCTAATATGTGCGGGGGATTTCAACATGATTCTGAATACTAGACTGGACACAACTAATAACAAGAGAACTAAGACTCATCTATCGAAACTTGTCAACACCTCTCTAGCTGAATTGGGGATGTTCGATGTTTGGAGAGAACTCCATCCGTTAGAGAAGGACTTCACACATTATTCTGCTCCACATTCGGAGTACTCCAGAATAGATTATTTTTTTATGAACACAATAGACAGATATAGAGTAGAGGAATGTAAAATAGGGGTAACTGACTTATCTGACCACAGTATTATTTACCTCAATATCCATCTAACTAGGAGAAATAAAAATACACTCTGGAGATTAAATGTGGGTATGCTGAATAACCAGAAAACACAGGAGGAGGTTAAGAAAGAAATTAAATGCTGCATTGAGGACAACCTAGACAGCCCAGTGGATCCTACCATACTTTGGGATACGGTAAAAGCTGTAATGAGAGGGAGGTTAATAGCGAGGGCAGCTTACCAAAAAAAGACTAGAGAGGAAGACTATAAGAAATTGGTTAAACAATTAATAATACTGGAACAGCAACATAAAAATAAAAAAGACGATCCGGCTTTACAACAAATAATCAATGTGAGACGGCAGATAGATGACATCCTAAGTCAAGAGGTCGAGAAAAAACTAAGATTCATTAAACAGACCTATTATGAATCTGGATCTAAGGCAACTAAATATCTGGCAAGAAGACTTAAGGTCCAGCAAGCTTCTCACACAATACATAAGATTAGAGACCCTGTTACGAAACAATTGCTGTTTGAGCCTGAAGAAATAGAAAGTGTTTTTAAAGATTACTATGAAAACCTATACACCCAACCCACAGCAAAAAGAGTGTGTGAAATGAAAGAATTCCTTGATTCCTTGGACTTGCCTGCTATTGGAAAAGAGCAAAATAAAAAATTAATTTCCAGCATCACAAAAAAAGAACTAGATGCCGCAATTAGTAGATTAAAATCAAACAAAACGCCAGGTAGTGACGGATTCCCCAGCGAGTGGTATAAAACATTTAGGGAGGAATTACCCCGCTACTTCTGAATTCCTTCAACCAGACACTGACAGAGGGCAAACGGCCTCCCTCTTGGAAAGAGGCCATAATCTCAGTTATTCCAAAGCAAGGTAAAAATAAAGAACTTTGCGAATCCTATAGACCTATTTCAATCCTAAATGTGGATTATAAAATTTTTACTTCAATAATTTCCAAAAGATTTGAAAATTTTATGTCTGACTTGATAGACGAAGATCAGTCAGGTTTTATTACAGGTAGGCAGACTCAGGATAACATCAGACGTATTCTGCACATGATAGATCAGATCCAAAGACAAGGCCTGAGAGCAGTACTAGTGAGCCTCGACGCAGAAAAGGCCTTTGACTGTGTCAATTGGAGGTTTCTGTATCAAGTTTTGGGAAGACTAGGGATTCATGAACAAATTATACAATGTATCCAAGGCCTCTACCAAGAACCAACAGCGAGGATAAAAATTAATGGACACCTAACTGACAGATTTATTTTACAGCGAGGAACTCGCCAAGGATGTTGTTTTAGCCCTACCTTGTTTGCTATATTTATTGAGCCGCTGGCACAATTGATCAGACAAAGTAACAACCTAAAAGGAATCCATATAGGACAGCAGGAGCATCGGATAGGGCTCTTCGCTGATGATGTTATTGTGGCTCTTCAAGACCCAGATAGAACATTTCCTAATTTGATGTCGATATTAGAAGATTACGGCAAATACTCTGGCTATAAATTAAACATAACAAAAACACAAATTCTTACACTAAATTATTCCCCAGGCCGAGAAATTAGAGAAAAATATAAAATAAAATGGAATTCGAAAGTAATTAAATACCTGGGTGTGGTATTGGCTAGAGACCACATTAAAACATTTGAAATTAATTATAAAAACATTAACAATAATATCAAGACAGATATCGGGCAGTGGTCTGCTTTTAACATGGACTTTGAGACACGAATCGAGGTAATAAAAATAAATGTGGTACCGAGACTGTTATATCTTTTCCAATCCATCCCACAGATGATTCCAGAATCACAATTCAGACAGTGGGATACACTTATTTCTAGATTTATCTGGGCCGGTAAGAGACCGAGGGTCAGGTATAAGACACTTCAATTACCAAAAGAAGAGGGGGGGCTGTCCTTGCCTAATCTGAAACAATACTTTTACGCAGCTCAAGTAAAGTTCCTGGTTTCTACATGCTGCCCTCTATATCAGGCAAGATGGAAAGACATAGAGGCCCAGATGGAAGGTTTCCAGATTCAGGCAATATTAGGGGACATGGGAAACAAATTGGCTCGACAAAGCAAAAATGAAATTATTAAACAAACATTGACAATATGGAACATGATGGTAAAAGAATACAATATGGAGGGAGACATCAAATTATTAATTTGGCCTGCTCTAGATCCCAGATTCGAACCAGGAATCAGTGATGCTGGATTCAGGCGATGGTGGGACAGAGGCATCACAGCAGTATGCGCAATAACTCATAGAGGGCTCTTAAAAAGTTTCAGTGAGTTACAAAAAGAATTTGGGCTGGAAAACAAAGATTTTTTTCGTTACCTGCAAATTAGAGATTTTTTCGATAAAAGAATCAAACCAACATTGTCCAGAGAGGGCAATACAGTGATAGATACTCTAACTGAAGCCTATAAAAAGAAGAATAAAAAAATAATATCTAAAATATATCAAGGCCTTCAGAAACAGAATGGGATCAACACAGGATACATTAAAGCAAAATGGGAGAAAGAACTAAATATAGAAATATCAGAGGAGGAATGGCGTTCTATGTGGAGTGCACAGCATTCATCTACAAGTTCAAAGAAGTGGAGAATATTTGGCTGGAAGAACCTGATTCGTTTTTTCATTACACCTCTTATAAAAAGCAAATTCTCTCAATCACAAGAACAGTGCTGGAGGCAGTGCGGAAACATGAACGCTGATCATTCCCATATATTTTGGCTATGCCCAAAAATTCAAACCTTCTGGGATCATGTATGTACTACTGTGACAAAGATCCTGGGATACACAATCCCTAACAATGTGACGGTCCTCTTTTTCTGTGTCCTAAATGAAAATGTGGTTCTTAAAAATGACTGGTATCTGTGTAAAATACTGTTGATGGCTTGTAAAAAAGTTATAACAAAATGCTGGTATAAAACAGAACCTCCAAGCATTAACCAATGGATGGACAAAGTGAAGGAAATGTGTTTAATGGAAAAGATGACTTTCTCTCTCCGATCTAGAGGAGCAACCTTCTCCAGGAAATGGGAGAAATGGACTGCTTTTATCAAAACAATTGAGGACACTACACACTAATCAAGTAAAGTCACTGGACATTATATATAGGTCTTTCAACTGAGGAGCCCCCATGTTTTTGTTTTTGTTTTATTGTCTTGACAGTCTGTTGTCAACTTGTTCATTTCTGAAAATACTAAATAAAAAGTATCAAAAAAAGAAAAAAGGAGGTTGGATGATGTTGAAGTCACGTTGGACAAAAGACACATGAGTGTGATGTGATCTCTGATTCAACACACTGCACGTGTTGAATGTGTGAAACTCTGAAGACAAACTTTAATAACATGAAAATATTACACTGCTGATGAATTATAAGTGCGACACAATTATCTCACACATACTGTTGTTGTTCTCACATGTTTAAATCCATTTGAATATTTACTTTAAACCGGTTAATACTTTGAAAACATTATTCAAACTGTTTAAATCTTAGTTTTCATGTCATCAGCTCTGAAGGGGATTTGACCACATAGATTCTGTCCTGATTCACACTGAGCATCTTGTTCTGCTTCATATTTAAAACATATCTAATATAACATCAAACATTCAGCACTGTTTTATTCTCCATCAACCTCTTCATCATTGATTTGCACTTTTCCTTCTTGCTTCTGAAAGTAAAAACACAAACGTTGTGTTTTCTTCTGTCAGACAACAACAAACGTGTGTTTGTTCCAAACCTTTCTGATGATATGTGACGTCTGTACTGACTGAAACACTTCAGCTCAGGATGACTTTTATCTGAAAGCTCCTGTTGCTGAGAGAGTTGATCTTTGAGTCTCGTTCCCGACCCGTCAAATACTGACGCTTTGGGACGGCGGCCGACCCGACCTACAATCCCAAAGCGTCAGTATTTGACGAGTTGGAACGAGACTGAAAATTCAACTATCTTAATAACAGGAGCTTTAAATAGCAGAATCAAATGTTCCATCAGTTTCTGTGGGTTTTTATTTGGCTGCACAACATGAGTTTGTACAGATGGAGCCTCTGGTGGAGCTGCAGAGTTTAAGAGGTGACATCACTACGTCTTTATTGAAGCAGCAGCACGTTGTCATTAATATTAATGAGAGCTCTGTTTCACTTTGTGTGTTTGACAGTGTTGAACCTGCATCCTGTTGGGTTCAGGTGTTTGGAGCTTCATTTTCTAAACGTCTACATCCTGAACCTTCTTCAGCTCTGAACAGATTATTAAACACTGAATGATTTCAAGCAGGAACATTAAAGTCTTTTAAACTGACATCATTTATTCTTTATTCAGATTGGAGGACTGCAGTTTGTCAGAGATCAGCTGTGCTTCTCTGGCCTCAGCTCTGAAGTCCAACCCCTCCCATCTGAGAGAGCTGGAGCTGAGCTTCAACGAGCTGCAGGATTCAGGAGTGACGCTTCTCTGTGCTGGACTGGAGAGTCCAAACTGTCGACTGGAGACTCTGAGGTCAGACACCATTTTTTACTTCTGTGCTCAGATCAATATGATGTGAAAGTTGTGTTGACACTAAACTGCAGACATCAGCTGATATTATACTGATCCACACTGAGTATCTTAATGCTGAAGTCTGTTTTCTTCTTCTGTGGTTTAGTCCATTGACTGTGGCAGAGCAATGTTGAGCTGCACATTTAAAACTTTCATATAACAACATGAATAATTCACTCTGAACATCCTCAACTATTGATTTTCATCTCAGATTACAAATCATGTTTTTTAAAGTGATGAGAAAAATACATACTACAATGAAAAGTTAAATAATCTCTATTTTAACTATCAGACAATAACAAATATATTCAGAATCGTCTTTTTACAACATTTTAATGAAGCTTTGTGACGTTTATACTGACTGAATATTTAAATTGTGAAGTTTCATCATTTATTCTTTATTCAGATTGGACAGATGCAGTTTGTCAGAGATCAGCTGTGCTTCTCTGGCCTCAGCTCTGAAGTCCAACCCCTCCCATCTGAGACAACTGCACCTGAGTAACAACGAGCTGCAGGATTCAGACGTGAAGCTGCTGTCTGAACTTGTGGAGAGTCCAAACTGTCGACTGGAGACTCTGAGGTCAGTAGAGAGTTGGAGTCAGTCCATGCTGGTTTCAGCAGTATTGTAATAAACACAGTCAGTATCAGAGTAAAGATCCAGCATTTCCTGCTTTCCTCAGTGAAGCTGTGAGAGGAGAACGGTGACAGGCTTCAGGATTGGACAGAAAGAGATAGAGGGGGAACAGTCAGCCAATCAGAGGAGCCAGAAGCTTGTTGTGATCGTGTGTTTGAGTTGAAGTGAAGACGACTGTTGTTGTTGTGTTCATGTGTACAGGAAGTAAAGCTGGATCACAGCTGACAGCATCACAGGATGTGTAGAGACAGCGTCCTCATCCATCAAACTGTTGTAGCATCAAATCTGTGTTCTCTCATTTCAACACTGAACAACTGATCAGTCCATCTTTGTCACAGCTCTCAGGTCTACGGTGGCCCTGAAGGTCAAAACACAACAACATCCCACAAAACATCAAACTGTCACCAGAGACTCTGGTTCTGTCCAATAACAAACAAGAACGCCGTCCCACCTTTTCCATAATCTGAAGTGTGGTTGTGTTTTGACCTTCAGGGCCACCGTACAGATCGCTCTGACTGAAGCCTGCACATCACTGACTCTTATTTCAGAGAACCGCGGTTACATTTAGTAACCATGTGGTCTCCTCACAGACCAGAACCTCTGCTGAAGTCCAGTAACCACAGCTGGTGTTGACTGTTCAGTCTCGGTGTGAACATGTCGGAGCTTTAACATCAAATATTTATCTGTCCGTCTGTCTTTAGTTTTATCCAGATGTTTTTACAACAGACTCCATATTTACATGTTTGTAATATTTAAAGCAGATGAAATGTTCAGGTGTGACTGAGACTCTGGTTTTTAACAGCAGTGAATCATCATCAGAGTGTTTCTGCAGTGATGATGCGTTCAGGGACTCTGAGCAGTTTATTTCACTGTGTGCTTGAGTGAAACCTGCAGAGTAAACACACTTGATGTGTCTGCAGGTCTGTGAGCTTCACTCCAACACGTTAACATGAGCTGAAAGGAAGCTGGCTACGCTACACAGCCGCTCCACTTGTGGTCTGAACAGGACTGAAGTCCTGCTGGTCTTTATATCACTGACTGACAGCTGATGGAGGGAGTCTCTGTAGACACTCATGTATCACTTCTGCTGTCTCTCTGCTTCTCTCATCAGGTGGAGGTGGTGGTGATCTCTGTCAGAGTGAGTGATGAGAAAGGTGGAGGTGTTGAGAGGATCAGCTGTGTCCTGATGATCCAGAGAGGTTGAAGCAGCACCATCAGCTGGTGGGTGGAGAGGCTCTGACTGGGCGGAGAGGAGAGCTTCATCCAGCAGCGACTGACGGACCAATCACAACACGTGGAGATGATGTCAGTGCTGCAGTGTGAACTGCTCTGAGATCAGCTCCACTGTCCAGTCCAGCATCGTCCCTGTTTCCTCTGGATGTTGTAGGGACACATGTCCCTCGCCTCTGCTTTTAATTGAGGCTTTGTCTTCTGAAAGGCAAACACTCCTCTACAGATATGAGCTCTCCTCTTCACCTGGCAGGGAGGACGTTGTTGTCTTTACAATAAAACCGTGGAATAGATGATTCCCAGGAGACCATCTGTCCTTATTTACAACTCTACACACCATTTGTCCTCTTTCCCCCTCAAGACAGAAACACTCCTTTCCTTCAGGTCCATCGAGGTTCATCATCAAATGAATCCACTCTCCAGACATCAAGAGGAACAGACAATCTTGTGTTATAGTTTCATGTCTTTGCAGTTGTGTTAGATTAACAAAGTGCTGACAATTGTTCTCTGCTGATCTAATTAAAACACACACACACATTCCCACAGTGAAGGTCTGGTGACGCCCACCTTCTTGGAGTAATCTTGGTTGACAGCTTAATAATTTATAGTTGTGTTGTTCTTATCTTTTGCGCTCCACTGTGAAGTTCTCTACACTTCTCCAGATTTCAACACGGTTCTGAACAGCTATTAAACCAGAACCTCATCTTCTTAATTTTAACAAATTATTAAACAGGCAGAAAAGTTATTAAAACTGATTTTTCTTACACTTCCCTACGATTAAGATTGAGTGAGATGAATGTAATGTGTAAAAACGCCCTGTGGTGAGTCCTGGTGTGATCGGGACAAACTGTTCAATCATGTCGTTAATACGTTTGGATTATTACCAGTGAATGTCTCTGATGTGCCCTGTTTAACAAGTATCAAGCTGGAACTAAAAGAAATATGAGTGGTGACTTCTACTGTATAATCAAGTGTGTTTAGATGTTCTGATCCAGTTTTAATTCCTTTGTGGATGTTAAAGTGGTTTTAATAATGACATATGATTTGGTGTTGGACAAAGTCCACATATGAAGCCGTGGTGACATTCTGGGGAAGGTGAAGCGGTTTAGCAACGTTTCAAACTCTAGTTTAGTTTGAGTCCGTTCCTGTGAAGTTTCCCACTTGTTATCTCCTCTGAGACAAACAGCGGCCGCCCTGCCCCCAGGCCCGCCGCCACTCGAGACTACAAAACAGAGACATCACTTCTCTGCTCGCTCCAAACTTTAACTCTCTTCTCTCTCCAAACTCTTCTCTTCTTTAATGTTTCCGCTCTTTACTTTGAGACTCGCTTCAAGACAGCGATCTCTGCACAAAGTGCTCACGTGTTCATTTTTCTCACTTTTATATTTATGGCTGTATTGATTCATCTCTTAAGTACTTCAACTTACATTAAGTTTCTACCAGAACCAAGTTCTGCTTTAATTAAGAGGAAGTGAACTTAATTGCAGCTTTTAGCTGAACAGAGATTCAGTCACTTTTGTTCCTATTAAAATGACTCTGGTCATATTTAAATGCTGTCACCCAACTAACCCGTGATCTCACCACCTGCACATGTTCATATACCCGCATTACTTTACCGGGTCCACATTTCCACTTACCTGTTGTTGTTCCTTTAAATCGCCATTTCATTCATTTACCCTGAATTATCTAGTTAATAAACATATTTAACCGTATGTCGTCGTCTGTACAGGTTTGTTTTTAACGTGGAGAACCGATGGAAACTGTGTAGAAGTCACTACTTCAGTTATGAGATTGAATGAATTGATCTGAAATTGATTAGAATTGATACAAATTAACCTGGAATGTGATTAATTTCATCGGGATTATTCAAATGGATGAAACAGCGGAGGTGGTGCCCCATTAACGAGTGTTTTATTAATGGCCAGTGATTAATAAATGACATGTATTATCAGTGTCTCTCCTACAATGTGACAGAGTGTCATCAGTGTCTCTGGACTGCTCTGCTGCATCTGCCAAGCAGCCGTCACGTCAGGAGCAGACACAATAATGAGTTAATTACTCGTTAACTTAGTTACAGAGTGAGTAAATGTACTTAGTTACAGAGTGAGTAAATGTACTTAGTCACAGTGTGAGTAAACGTACTTAGTTACAGAGTGAGTAAACGTACTTAGTTACAGAGTGAGTAAATGTACTTAGTTTGTCAGATGGTCCGGATGGTTTCAGTCTTTTGGACCTTGCGGTTCTGCTACAGTATCAATAAATGTCTCTCTTGGTCTTTGGGTCACGGTCCGGTCAGATCCAGGCAGCTCGCCTCTGGAAACAATAATCCAGGCCTGACACAAAGCACCTTCATCATCAGATGCTCTGAAGTGAGAAAGTCTGTGTTGTGGTTCTTATTGAGATGAGATGGAGCAGCCGCTTGATGACTGGAAACAGGCTGATGAATTATCAGCACTTTGTTTTCTATGTTGCCTCATTTATTTGTAATATTAGGGACGTATTTTACAAATAAATCATTAGTTGTATCTCTGCGTGAACCTCTTCAGGGTGTTTCTCTCTAAGTCAGTCAGACTCATTCATGCCTTCACCTGCAGTCCTGACAGTGTTGAGAGAAGCACCCAGAAGTCACAACTGAGCCAAAGGCAAGAAATCATGTTACAATGGGACTTTAGTAAAAGTGGAAGTCACTTATATGAATATCACTTCAGTCAAAGTCTCAAAGTCTCTGATATTAAATGTACTTCAGTATCAAAAGTTTAAAATAAATAGATTATAAATATTTCCACGTTTTTGTTAATCTGCAGATAGAATATATTTTAAAATGTGCAGCTTCAGCTCTGATACAGCTGCACCAGTAAAGACAGTAACTGAAGTTATCAGATAAATGTAGTGGAGTAAGATTACAATACTTATCTAATCTGAAGCAGAGTGGAAGAATAAAGTAGAAGAACATGGAAAAACTGAGGCAAAGTACAAGAACCTCAAAATGTACTTAGTTACAGAGTGACTAAAGGTACTTAGTTACAGAGTGAGTAAACGTACTTAGTTACAGAGTGAGTAAACGTACTTAGTTACAGAGTGAGTAAATGTACTTAGTTACAGAGTGAGTAAACGTACTTAGTTACAGAGTGAGTAAACGTACTTAGTTACAGAGTGAGTAAACGTACTTAGTTACAGAGTGAGTAAATGTATTTAGTTACAGAGTAACTAAATGTACTTAGTTACAGAGTGAGTAAATGTACTTAGTTACAGGATGTTCACTTTCACAGTACTCTGATGTTGTGAAACTTAAAGTACTTGTACTTGGTTGCGGGGCGGAATGAGCGCCCGCAAAAAACCAAACCGTGCGGTGTCTGCGTCGCTCGGATACACGTCACACATGTAATGTTGCGCGTGGGGAGTGCGCGGCTGGGCGGAGCCAAGATGGCGGTGCTGCAGGAAGCTGGTGCAAAGTTTCTCCGTCAAACAATCTGAGGTTTTGTGAATAGGCAGACAGAATATGTGGTAATTTTAACGTTTTACTGATAAAAAGGTGACTTTAACACATTAATATTTTGGTACCAAGACTAATGTTCCGTGGAAAAAAGATAAAGTTTGGAAAAACCGAGACGGTAAAAGTTTGAGCGCGAGCTGGCTGACGCACCAACGGACGTTAACGTCAGAGGAAGAAAGAAGATGAGTCCCGATGCTAATAGAGCTAACTGAGTGACTTATCTGCTCCACTATGACGGGAGCGACTCTGAAAAGTCAGTAGAAGTGAACACACCATGGGAGGAATGCAGAGAAACTACGCCTGAAGATAATGTGGACACTTTCGGCCCAGTCAGACGCTCAACATGTCAACAAACGGAAGAAACGGGACTGACGGTGACGGTGACGGTGCAAATGTCAGCGCGGACATTTTGGCGGCTGTCAAAGAGCCTCTCACACAAACATGACGAGACCAGACTAAGATTTCAGTGACTGAACTCACGACAGAAACAACGTGTCAACATATTGAAAAACTCTCCTCTACAGTTGAGCAACTTGTGGTGGATATTAATCATCACAAAAACATTTAGAAACAGACGGAGTCAGAAACGGAACCGCTGAGAAAAGAACCGGATTCTGAGGCAGGAGCTGCCGAAAACAAGCGCTGCAGTTACAGATGGACACTGAAACTACACGGAGTGAGAGAGGAGATGAACGAGGACGCAGAGCAGTGGTGATCGACATCCTTGGAAAAGTTGCCCCGGGACTTCATGAATATCTACAGGAAGGGGTCGACATTGTGCTTCGCCTTGGTCCGAACAGAAAGGACGGATCCCACCGGTCACTCATCGTCCTGTTGGCGCTGCGCCGTGTCCGTGATGCGGCTTGGAAAAGTGCCAAAGGCCGCAAGTTTCTGCGGAGCAACAAGCTGCGTCTCACCGAGGCACTTTCCCCGGAGGGTCGAGAGGCCGGAGAGAAACTCAGAAGCCAGGAAGGAAGGTAAAAAGGCGCCTTCCCAGGTCCTCATGCTCTGATAGAGGGGAAGAAGATTAAAGCCTTTTCCTCAGACTGATGAAGAGGAGAATCAGACAGTTGGATAAGTTGGCAAGCGTCCTGCACACTGCAGGTCTCCAGGGAGGTTATACAACACATCACAACACAAAACTGGACTTATTGGCTATGAACTGTTGTGTTTCGGTGATGACTGATGGAGAAAGCTGTTTCCAAACATCTCACGTCTCCAGGGAGGTTGTAACTCAGCAAAGACTCATTGACTAAGAACTGTTGACTTCTGGAGGTGACAGATGAAGATTGTTATCTTTCCAAACTGTCTCTGTCAAGAGGCACAAAACACCAGCAGCTACATTGTTGGAGTTAATCTCACACCTTTATACAATTTTATACAAGTATTATTTGTTGGTATGGGAGATAAATGGGTCTAAAACATATGATCAGACTTTGTTCTTTGTTCCTCATATTAACTCACGGTTTGCTAATAATCTGCAGTGTTGCTTAACTGTTAGAGCAAGATTATTTTTGAGCAGCAAAATATGTTCATCATATTTAGTTTATATAATTCACAATTAAAAACAGACAAAAGGAAAATGTGTTCTGTTTGAACAACAATATCTGGGTTTAACCCAACATGTTTGATAGTTATTGATTAATTCAATTTAAACTAACCTGTTTATGGTACCAACACTATATTTTTCTATAGTCACAACTTTTTTGACTGTCTGTCACTTCCTCGTTTAAGGAAGCTAAAACACACCTCAAAGTTCTTGTTATCTATTTGTGAGAGCTACTTCATTATTATTATTATCATTATTATCATTATTATTATTATTATTATTATTATTATTATTATTTCCTTTTATTCTTGATGGATTTTGAGTTTGATTCGCTAACGGTTATGTCATTGAATGTCAGAGGTTACGTGATTTATTGGAAAGAAAAGCCACTTTTCTGTTCTGTAAAAATAGTGAGGCTGATTTAATATTTTTACAAGAAACACATTCAGGTGAGTCGGATGTGAAGTTCTGGAAAGGGCAGTGGGGAAATAAGATTTATTGTCGTCATGGTACTGATCGTTCTGCAGGAGTCTCAATTTGTTTACATAAATTCAAAGGGGAGATCTTAGAGGTGGTGTCTTCACATGATGGTAGATGGATTTTCATGATTCTCAAGCATGATAATTCAAATTTTATAGTGTGTAATATTTATGGGCATAATTCTCACTCATCCAACAAGGTACTTTTTAGTCAGATTACCTCAAAAATAAATGAGCTATTACACAAATATCCTAACTCTTCCCTAATTTTAGGGGGCGACTTTAACGAGTGTCCTGATAATGCGATGGACAGATTCCCCCCAACACTGTGTCAGTCTCTGCTGAACAACAATATTATTTCAAAACTTTGCTCAGATCTCTCCCTGACCGACACATGGCGTTTCTTTAACCCAGACATGCAGGATTTTACATGGTCTAAGAATAACCTCTCATCTAGATCCAGGACTGATTTGTTTTTGATTTCTTCCTCTGCACTTCAGTATGTGAAAGAGGTCTCCCGTTCTTTTGCTCCATTGTCAGATCATAAGAAAATCACTCTGAAATCAGGGGGCTCACAGAATACGACTAAATTACGAGGATACTGGAAATTTAATAATACTCTACTTAAAGACAGTTCCTTTAATGATAGTATAAAAAATCTAGCCAAGGAAATTTTTAATGAAATTGTGGACAATGAATATACACAACAATGGGAGCACTTCAAGTTTATGACAAGAAGTATTGCTGTAAAGAGAGGTAAAGAGTTAAAAGCCCTAAAAAATAAAACAGAAGCTGAATTACTGAGCAGAATTGGTTTCCTCTTATCTGAACCCAACTTGTCTTCTGAAGAGGAGCTAGAAGTGAAGAGATACAGTTAAAATAGATCAGATTCATACTGAGTTAGCCAAAGGTGCATTTGTGAGATCTAGAGCCAAGTGGCTGGAAGAGGGGGAACAAACTCCAGCTATTTTTTGCTTTGGAGAAAAGAAATGGTCAAAGAAAGTCACTAAGTCTGATTAATATTAATGGTAGTAAATGTACTGAGCAAAAATTAACATCAAATTCAGTTTTTTCCTTTTATAGCAACTTATACAAATCAGAATTCAACAACCCCTCTTGTGAAATGTTTATTGGTAAGATTAAAAAACACAGTCACAATTGACGAGGACTTGAAAAAACCTTGTGATTCTGATCTGAGCAGAGAGGAAATCAAAACTGCACTTTTCTCAGTGAAAAAGGGTGAATCCCCAGGTGGAGATGGGCTTTCAGTTGAATGTTATATTCATGTGTGGGATCTCATTCAGGAGCCTTTATTCTGTATGTACTGTGAATGTGTTGGTCAGGGTGAGATGATTACAACTATGAAACGAGGCGTTATATCTCCAGATAAAGACAACCTATTGATAGAAAACTGCCGACCTGTCACTCTCCTTACTATTGATTACAAGATTCTGGCGTCAGTTTATGCAACTAGATTAAAAATGGGTCTTCCTCATATTGTTGCTGAAACACAATCAGGGTTCATTAAAGACGGACACATAAGTAATAACATCAGACTTATTTTGGATTTATTAGACTATGCAGATTCGGTCCACTCAGAAGCATTCATTCTCTTTTTGGACTTTTATAAAGCTTTCGACACCATTGAACATAAGTTTCTTACAGAATGTCTTCAATTGTTTGGCTTTGGAAATCAATTTATAGATACTGTTGACATGTTTTATAAAGGAATTAATAGCTCAGTGATTATTAACCACAACACCTCTAATAGATTTGATATAAATCGAGGTGTTAGGCAACGATGCCCGATTTCACCTTTGTTATTTATCTTAGTTGTTGAATTATTGTCATTAAATATAGTACATGACACAGATTTCAAAGGCATCTCTATATTCAATAGAGAAATAAGAATTTCTCAGCTGGCGGATGATACAACCCTTTTCCTGAAAGACAAAGAACAGTTGGTCAAAGCTATTGATCTAGTTAAACAGTTTTCATCAGCATCAGGCCTGAAACTTCATGGATCTAAATGTGAACTATTGCCCATACACAACTGTGACGATGCTTTCATAGATAATATCCCAGTAAAAACCTCAGTCAAGTATTTGGGCATTCATATAACAAAACATTTAATAGCGAGGCAACACCTGAACTTCTCTGGAAGAATGAAAAACACTAGAGATATCTTTAACCTTTGGCTTCAGAGAGACGTGACATCATACGTCAGGGTCCTTTTGTCAAAAGCTGAAGGCGTCTCTCATTTTGTTTATCCATCTCTTTCTGTTTGTCAATGATGCCACTGCTGAGGAAATTAACAAGCTTTTTCTGGACTTTGTCTGGAGGAATAAAACACACAAGCTTAAAAATGCAGTTCTATCTAACAGCAGAGCGGAAGGCGGCTTGAAGTGCTTAATCTCATTGATATTATAAATACTTTAAAATCAATTGGTTAAAAAGATGTTTGACACATCAAAATTCATTGTGGTTCTTCATCCCCAATCATGTTTTTGGAAAAATTGGTGGGCTTGCTTTCGTTTTAACCTGCAACTACTCACCTGACAAGCTTCCAGTCACGCTGTCCGAATTTCATCAGCAATCACTTCTTTCTGGGAAAATATGTTTCAATCACAATTTGTCTCCTCACAAAACTCTGTTATGGAATAACGAGTGTATTACTATTAGGAATAAGTCTCTTTTTTATTCCAGATGGTTTGAGAGAAGTATAAATAATATTTTGTCTGTTCTGGATGAACATGGTCTCGTCCTCTCCTGTGACAGTTTTTTATCGCCTCATAATTTTCCTTTACCTTTCAAAGAATACAACTCTGTGATAAGAGCAGTCCCCTCTGGCTCACTTAGTTTAATGAGAAGTCACCGATCTTTCTGTGGAGAAAATAGACCAGAGAGCAAATCTGTTTTACTTTTGAATGGTATCAACATACAAGACAAGAAATGTAACAATAAACATATAAGGAGAGTTTTTCAAGATAAAAAGAGGTTTTCTCCGCGAGGAAAATGTTACTGGTGCTCTCATTTAGAGGACATAGACTGGGAAAGCCTGGCTTTACCTCACAAATACTGTATTCATAACAAAGGAAAAGAAACTCATTTTAAAATTCTTCACAAAATATATCCTGTCAACTCAAACTGATGAAACTTTAAACCATCTGTTGTTTGAATGTAATGTCACAGTGCAATTTTGGTCGGACTTGTGTTCTTATATCTTCCCCAATGTCGACATGTCATACTGCTTTTCCCTTAAAGATGTTATATGTTATTATGAACATGAGAAGAACAAGTCTCTTCAGTATTTAGTTAATTTTTTCATTTTATTTGGTAAATATTTTATTCATAAGCAAAAATGTTCAGCCTCCAAACCAACCTTTCCTCATTTTTTAATTGAATTCAATTCACTTTATAAATCCCAGCCTGAGTTAAAAATAAAAAGAATACAACATTTTTAGACAACTATGAAAAGATATTTGACGTTCTCCCTGGCATTTAATGAAATTTATGATAACAGAGATTAGTACATGCATATATGTGTTGACATGACAATATAGTATTTATTTACTCATTTATTTATTTTATTTGTTTAAATGTTATTTTATATGAGATCCTTGCTGTATTTATTTATTCTATTTATTGACCTTTTGAATGTGAAACAGCTCTCATGTGTTGTGTTAGTGTTTGACACTTTGTATAAATTGAATAGTTAAATAAAGAGAAAAGAGTGGGCGGCTGGGCTTCCTGTTTGTGAAGAAGCAGAAGTCCTTTATCAGTCCCGCACACGGAGAAATGTGTGAGTCACAGTAGCTAAAGGACAGTTCAATACAACAATACACAAGAATAATAGTAAAAAATAAACAATATAATGAAAAGGCAGGAAATAGAAAAAGAGTTGTATATACATAACATGTACAGATATAAACAGTGTAATCACAGACGGTGCGGACAGGGTATTGTTATTAATAAATATGAGTAAATCAAAGTGAGTGCAAACCATAATGAGAACTGAGTTATACATTCATATTACAGTCATCTAATACTGCACAACTAAGGCAAACACACACAGCCTGATGTGTACTGGTGTTGAGCCTACGTGCAGGAATGTGTGTGTCAGTTGTATCCAGGTGTGTCAGGAGAGGCAGCTGCTCAACCAGCAGTGTAGCAGCATCAGGACCAGCTGTGTGACTCGACTCCAGGTTTCCTCCTGGTGGTGGATTTCTGCATCACACACCTGTCCACAACTCCAGAGTCACATACTTTGTGCACAGTTTTGGCCCCTTAAATGTTTTATTATACATTTCTGCCCAAATCAGATTTGTTGGACGGTTAAGGAGACAAATATAATAATAATGAATGATGACGTCACACGCTGACGGACTGCAGTAACGAATCGACACCTTCTGACCCCATAGATGTGTTTTCCCCAGTCAGAGATAGTGTGAGTGCGCGAGTGACCTTCCTGTGTGAAGACACGTCTTTATGGTCCCCACAGTCAACACGGCGGATTTAAACCTGACGTACAGTTGATAACTTCTGCTACATTGTGTTTGCACCTTCTGAGAGCGTGAAACGTTTCGGCTGTGGCCAGAGAGACGTGTGACCCTGGTCCGGGTCGGCGCGGACCACCTAAACCAGTCAGAACCAAAGCAGGACAGCAACATAATGTGGGACTGCAACATGCTGACGAGGGGAAGAGTGGGATGGCAGCAGGCGGGCAAAGTGTACACAAATGTCTTAACACAGTTGATCGGTACCGAGATCCAAAATTGCTGCTCGGTGGCACCGATCCCTGTCAAATATGCACCAGTGGAGCGAGATGTGACGTGGAACAAGCTTCTCTGGTCAAACGGACTGAAATGAACCTGGATGTGATTTCTGTTGAAGCTCACAGGGAGAATGAACGTGGCTGGAAGAAGAAGTGGCCGGAAGTCATTCTCAGCCAGACTCTGTTTCTGCTGAGGTGGAAGAAATAACGTGTGGTCGTATCTTGAAGGCCAAAGTGCAACATGAACATGTGGAAATGATTTCTGTGAATGTTCATGCTCCAGTTTTGAGCACTGAAAGATTGTTTTGTGTTTTTGATGTTTTGTGTGATGTCATTGAAAAGAGTTCAGATGATGTTTTGTTTCTGGGAGGAGGTTTGAACTCAGAGATGCTGAGTGAGACAGAAATCACCTGGAGCCTCATCAGGCCTCACCTGTCGGACTCGGACAGCTGATTGAGACGTGAGTTAAAGGACGTGTGGAGGTTTGAACAGGACGACAGGTCGTCACTCAGAGACAATCTGATGTCACTGGACACACGTGATCGCTTTCACTCTTTTAAGCATCATTTGAGTATTTTTAAAGGATGTCAGATATTTCCCCTGTCTGTCTGTCTGCCTGTCTGCCTGTCTGTCTGTCTGCCTGCCTGTCTGCCTGTCTCTCTGCCTGTCTCTCTGCCTGTCTGTCTGTCTGTCTGTCTGCCTGCCTGTCTGTCTGTCTGTCTGTCTGTCTGCCTGTCTGTCTCTCTGCCTGCCTGTCTGTCTGCCTGTCTCTCTGCCTGTCTGTCTGTCTGTCTGTCTGCCTGCCTGTCTGTCTGTCTGTCTGCCTGCCTGTCTCTCTGTCTGTCTGTCTGCCTGCCTGTCTGTCTGTCTGTCTGTCTGCCTGTCTGCCTGCCTGTCTGTCTGTCTGTCTGCCTGCCTGTCTCTCTGTCTGTCTGTCTGTCTCTCTGCCTGCCTGTCTGTCTCTCTGTCTCTCTCTCTGCCTGTCTCTCTGCCTGTCTGTCTGTCTGTCTGTCTGTCTGTCTGTCTGCCTGTCTCTCTGCCTGTCTCTCTGCCTGTCTGTCTGCCTGTCTGCCTGCCTGTCTGTCTCTCTGTCTGCCTGTCTCTCTGCCTGTCTCTCTCTCTGTCTGTCTGTCTCTCTGCCTGTCTGTCTGCCTGTCTGTCTGTCTGAACATGGACATACACACTCACTCACAACCATTTATTGACAGTCTGACATTAAGGAGCCGCTGCTCCTGACGTCACACACCAGGTGTCTCCACTAATCTCACCTCAGTATTTTTAGTTACAAAAGTACAAAACAAAAGAAAACAATAATAAATGAAGAAAATAAATAAATAAATAGAAAAAGGAGGACATCAAAACAGTCCCTCAATATCTTTCCCGCCCCCCATTCCCTTACATAAACCAAACCCATCCCCATCTTCAGTCCCAACAGGACGACACTTCCTACTTCTGGTACCTTCTCTTGATCAAGAGGTCGTTCAGTTCAACAGTATGAAACATACACCACTCCTTCAAAAACGGCATCTGATCACCAAAAAGCATTATCAGTCTGAACATTGAACTGAGATATGCAGGTAAACAGGCCATCAATAAGTTTTCCTCAATTTTAACCACAAATAAGGAAACCGTCCTGCTTCATAAACTCTACAGCAGGAAGGAATACGGTGCAGAGAGAAAACAAAAGGAGGTGGTTAGGACAGAGGAAAGAGAAGTAAATCCATGAAGAAGTACAATAAAACGAAGAGCCTAATAAGGGATGTCTGATATCAGATAAACAGAAGTGCAGCAGGTCTTCGGGGCGGTCTTGGAGGGAGTTGTTCTGGGCCTGCAGCAACTTCACTGTTTTCTCGGTGCTTGTTCAAAGTTTCCCAGCCAGGGACTCTGCAGCAGCCAGGCGGCTGTTGAAGTCATTCACAGTTTGGTGGATGCGTCCACTGAGCTCTGTAACGGTTTGATCACGTCCAGGGTTAATGCAGACGTGTCTTTCCGAAGCGAGGCTCGTTGGTTCTCCGGTTCCGAAACCAGCTGGCTCCTTGACAGAGTGTCCGGGGATCATCGGCGGGACCAGGTGAGTTGTTCCGACACACACGTGGTGTTTCCAGGGCTGTAGTGACACTTCCACTGAGACCTCTTTCACGCGGCTCTCTCCTACATCGTCACCTGGTTAATGGCAGGTTAGTTTTTATCCCATGAATGCACCACAACATGGCATCATGGACATGAGAAGTTCAAGTACCTGTCGTACTGTTGCCCGTGAGTATAAGTTGCCCACTGCAGAGCTGCCACCTCCTGTGAACATGTGAATGAATGCTCATTTGGGCCTGTTGATACTCTGATGCTGTCTGGCCTGCGCTGCCTTCACTGTAGGACACACGTGTGTTTTGCAGCAGCAGACGGGACGAAACATCTCCTTTTGATGGTGAAGGTTGCTGACACCTGCCCTGACGTCTGGTGAGGAGTCATCCTCTCCCTTCTGATCTTCATCTCTGCACTTTGAGCAGTGTGAGATACATGTCTGGGCTTTGCTCTGAACCACGATCCACGGTCGATACAGGTGTTTGTATCACAGGTTGATCCGGGCGTCTCACGCTCTGCCACAGCTGAGCGACCTCCCGCTGAGTTCGGGCTCGGTGTCGACAGACTCTGCAGACTGTTCCGCCCACGAGCTGTATGTCAGGACAGACATCCGCGACACAGACATCAGACCGACAACATGCACTTTTGGACCATTTATTGACAGTCTGACATGAAGGAGCCGCTGCTCCTGACGTCACACACCAGGTGTCTCCCCTAATCTCACCTGAGTATTTTTATAATGTTTTTATGTGTTTACAGCTGCCAACGTGTGTAACGCTGCTACTGTGATGATACATGACGGTTAAATATTGAGTCTGTGTCTCTAATAACCACATCCTGACGTGTAAATGTGACGTCTGTCTACCGCACTGTCCACTTAAATATGGACAACTGACTGCATCATATATTCATCACAATCAGAAACACTTCATTAATCCCCGACGGGAAACTGCTTTGTGTTACAGCTGCTCCCATTCAAAGTCAAGAATATGCAGAAAAATAGTAATAATACCAATTGTAGTAATAATAATAATAATAATGATAATAATAATAATAATGATAATAATAATAATAATAATACAAACTATATATATAGTGCATATTGATAAAACCTACTGCAACTTTACTTTTTTTACCATGTAATGTTATTTTATACAATATCATATTTTATAATGTTGTCATGGAGTTTATCACTTCACTGCTAAAAGAGAAGAAAGCACATTCACTGCCAGTTGCAGTTTCTTATCTTGATTTGGAGACTTTTTAATTATTTGTCTCCATGATTGTTAATTTTATTACTGAGATGATCAGAAATCACTGTGTAAAAACCACGTTGGTGCTTTTTATTCCAACAGACGTCACATTTACGTGTCAGGATCTGGTTATTATAGACACAGATTGAATATTTAACCGTCATGTATCATCACAGTAGCAGCGTCACACAGCAGCAGAGCGAGCCAGAGAGAATAAATCCAGTTTAAAAGGCTCCAGGTGTGTTTGTGCGGATATCGCGTGGCTGCACCACCACGGAAAGGACACTGCTGTGTTACTATTGGTCCAGGCTCACACACAAAGAGACAGAAGGAAAGAAAGAAGAGGCTCAGAGAGGAACACATGTCAAAGTAGCTTGTAGGAGGAGACTGTGAGACCCGGCTGAGGTGCATGAATACAGAAGTGAGGCTCGTCCTGCTGCCAGAACATTAACGGGTCCACTGAGCAGTAAACCCAGACCACAGACTGCATTTAGTGTGTCTGCAACTAAACAGGAGGATTCAGGGTCTAATCAGTGTGTAGATGACAGAAGCTGCAGCTGCTGGGTGATGAAGCTGACTCTGGTCATGTTCCTGTGTTTTTATCATTCACTGAAACCATCGGCGCTGAGTGAGTTTCATTGTTGTCTGATTCATCTTCTCTGTCACTTTGCTTCTGAATGACGCCTGTTTACTGTGACTGAAGGAGGCTCTGTGCATGAACACTGTGCAGCCTGTCAGCACTTCACTGTTGCTGACTTTATTTAAGTTGCTCTCAGTGAACACAGAGAATCTACAGTTTCCCGGTCTCATGCTGTCACACCTTGTTGTAAACCAGCCGTGTGTGTAATGTGGATGTACTGTGCTGAGGACTTGAAGACTCCAGGACCAACTGCTGCCAGCTCGAAGACAGGGAGTCCAGTATCGACGCCATTAGTCACGCAGCAACGCTACAGTCCTGTTATCTGACAGCACCCGGGGCATCTCTGTCGCAACCTGTACACTTTGTGGAAACAAGGGTTTTTCATTGCACACTTGCTGTTTGCTGCAGGTGATCTTGTGCAGCTTGACAACTATCTTTATTCCTTTCATCTCTTTATAGAGAGAGAGAGAGAGGTTCAGAGAGAGGCACCTCATGGGACACAACACCCACAGAGAAACTCAACCTTCAGTTCTGCAAGGAAATCCTCAAGGTCCACAGAAACGGTCCAAACCATGCATGTAGAGCAGAGCTGGGACACTTCCCTCTCTCTCTACACATGATCCAAAGGTCAGTTAAGTTCCAGGTTCACTCAGCACAAGCTGATCCTGCTTCCTGTCACCACAGAGCCTCTCTCAGTAACAGCCTCTGTCCAGAGACAGACCCTCTGAGAAACACCAGAGACACAGAGGCACCTGGCTGCAGGCTCCACTGTCAGGACACCTCCACTGTCAGGACACCTCCTCTGTCAGGACACCTCCACTGTCAGGACACCTCCTCTGTCAGGACACCTCCTCTGTCGGGACACCTCCACTGTCAGGACACCTCCTCTGTCAGGACACCTCCACTGTCAGGACACCTCCTCTGTCAGGACACCTCCACTGTCAGGACACCTCCTCTGTCATGACACCTCCTCTGTCGGGACACCTCCACTGTCAGGACACCTCCTCTGTCAGGACACCTCCACTGTCAGGACACCTCCACTGTCAGGACACCTCCTCTGTCAGGACACCTCCACTGTCAGGACACCTCCTCTGTCAGGACACCTCCTCTGTCAGGACACCTCCTCTGTCGGGACACCTCCTCTGTCAGGACACCTCCACTGTCAGGACACCTCCTCTGTCAGGACACCTCCTCTGTCAGGACACCTCCTCTGTCGGGACACCTCCTCTGTCGGGACACCTCCACTGTCAGGACACCTGTCGCACATTTGTACTTTTTTATTTGTCCACCTCTGTTGTAAACTACAGTATATAAACAAAACGAATAGTAAGTGAAATTACTGAGAAGTAGCTTCTGCACCATCACTACTTTTATTTTTGATACTGAGGAAGGAAATACACATTTAGAGCGACGTCTGAGAAGAGAAGGGCCTCTGACCTCCAGACTGACTGATGGGATCTTTTCTCTTTCTTTTTGGAGCTTGTGTTTTGAATATTACACCTGATCCTTTTGCTTATCTGTATATTTTCAGGAAGCAGAGCAG
The DNA here is from genome assembly GCF_040436345.1 of Pagrus major. NCBI lineage: Eukaryota > Metazoa > Chordata > Actinopteri > Spariformes > Sparidae > Pagrus > Pagrus major. The sequence continues at coordinate 2,956,187 of NC_133215.1, read as the reverse complement.
CAGGCTGAGGTCTCAGTCAGACCTAAGCTTTTTCACAGCATCTATTGCTCAGACACTGTTGGTGCAGCAGCTGTGGTGCAGACATCTTTCTTTCTGTCTTTTCCATAGGACTCGGTTGAAGATCGCATTCTTCACGATTGCAGACGTGCAGCAGAGCGGGTTGAGGCCAACAGACAACTGTTGTCTGCCAAAGTGGACCTGCCTGATGTTCTGTGCTTGGGGAGGAGAAACAGGCTGAGGGTGTGGAGAGAAGAGGATGAGCATGAAAAGGAAACAATCCTGGAGCCCTTCAAGTTCACGTTTTACAACACTGAGGACATGTGGAAATTCTGCGGAGAAATAATGGACAGAAGAAATGATTTGGCCTGTTGTGAATGTCACACAGATGAGTGAGTTTGTGTTCGAGAATAAAGGGCTAGAACATTTATTCATGTTGTGACTTGGTGTGTTTTTTATGTTTTTCTCATTGATCCCTGAATAATTCACTTGGATTTTACTGTAGATATCAAGAGTAAGTGTAGTATTCAGTGGTACTTGGGTGTTCCCGCAGCACAAGAACATAATTAGCATAGACATGAGACCAAACATGAAATTTATGGTGGTTAAGAATAAAAATACAGAATAATACAACAGGAAAAAAAATTGAAAAAATATAAGAGCAGTGCAATAAAGTGAAATGACAATGAAAAGGCAGTGAACTACTGTATATACTGTGTAGTACACAATAAAATGTATCGGCCAATGACATCTTATGAGATGTTGGCTTAAGAATATGAGTAATAACTTAAAAGACAATTTGTGCACTGAGCAATGTTCTTCCTGCCCTCCATTGTTTTCATTGATCAACTATTTGACCTTCTCTTTTCAAGGTCCTCAGCTTTGTGGTCGGCTGCAAATAGACTGTTGAGCCCGACTCATATCACCACCGTTTGTTTTTCCTAATGACTAAGTTGTAAAATGAGCAGTGCAGTGTATTAGTCGGGCTTTTTGTCGAGATTTGGACAGAATAAATCAAAATGCCCACGTTGGGGCTCGTGCGCAACATACAAGGAAAACACAGACCAAAAACGACAAACAAAAAAGTTTACTATGTAAATACGATACAACGATTTATACTATAGACAAGGAATCAATAGATTTTACGTCATATTGTTTACTAATTAATGCATTTGTGAGGAAAACGATTCAACCGGAAGTGCATTCGCGATTTTATTTTGAAATGTATCCCGTGCATTTCCTGTCCTGACAGTGGAGCTCGTGCAGAGTCCAGAGAGGCAGCTGGCAGCCTGATCTGTCCAACCACATGTACAAGACCCCAGCTGAGGTTTGTTGTCAGCAAACTGTCGCAGTATTTTTCTGAGCCAACAGAAGAGCAGTGGACTTCTGTGAAACATCTGCTCAGATATCTGAAGGGCTCAGTTTTCATCATCTCCAGGCTACATACTCCGGGACAATAGGTGGCGGTATGCACCTTAAAAGTCATGGTAACAACCAAGGACGTCATCACACACACACACACACACACACACACACACACACACACACACACACACACACAGGGAGGAACCCTGAAAGTGAAAGTGTTCAGTCAGACTCCATTTTGAGACGAAGAGCAGAAGGAGAGCAGCTGGAGTCTGAGGCAGGGTGAGTGTTAACAACACATTGTGATTATTTACTGTGACTTTACTTACTGTGAGTCAGTTTTCTCCCTGTGGACTGTGGAGGAAAGAAATGTTGGAGTCAACTCAACACTTTGATTCATCTGTGGACACAAAGTCCTGATTGGCTGAATAATCCTCTTTAAACCTCCAGTAACCCAAGAAAACAAGCACAGGTGTGAAGAAAAGTGACCAGGTGGACTTCTGGCTGCTTTTATTATACTGTATAATGTGTGTGTGAAGGGGAGAGAGAGTGTGTGTTACTTCCTGCTCTCTCGGTCTTGTGCAACTCTTGAACAAACTTGTTTCCTGATTCTTGTGTCCTGAGCTCACAGCTACTGTTTCACCTCTCAGACTGACTTCAGAGCAGAAGATGAGTGTTTGTGTGAAGGAGGAGGAGGACAGAGCAGAGTCTCCAGTATCCAGCTGTCTGTCTATGAAGAGTGACCGGTCCAAAGATCATCCTCTAAACTTCAGTAATGAACCTGGACCATCAGACTCAGAGTAAGACACCTGATACTAACTCATTTATGGGACTTTTTTCAGTTCCCTCTCTCACTAATGTGTTTTGTTCATGTTGTGTTTGTATATTTCAACAACAATGTATTTGCTAACTAACTTTAACAAACCTTTTGGGACTCATGACAGAGAGATCATTCGTCCCATCGTCCTCTTAGTGCTGTCAGTCACGTAAAAAGCTGTAATCTGATCAAAGAGGACAAATAGAAATTGTTAAACTTCTTATTTATGGACAGGAGGAGTTTGCTCCCTCTATGAATTTGTCATCAGACTTTTTTTCAAGGATTCATGAGATATCAACACAAACATGTTGGTGTTTGCAGAGTTCAGTCCAACAGACAGAGAGCAGAGTCTCCAGTATCCAGCTGTCTGTCTATGAAGAGTGACCGGTCCAAAGTTCTTCCTATACACTTCAGTAATGAACCTGGACCATCAGACTCAGAGTAAGACACCTGATACTGACTCATTTATGTGACTTTGTTCTGTTCCCTCTCTCACTAACGTGTTTTGTTCATGTTGTGTTTGTATATTTCAACAACAATGTATTTGCTAACTAACTTTAACAAACCTTTTGGGACTCATGACAGAGAGATCATTCGTCCCATCGTCCTCTTAGTGCTGTCAGTCACGTAAAAAGCTGTAATCTGATCAAAGAGGACAAACAGAAATTGTTAAACTTCTTATTTATGGACAGGAGGAGTTTGCTCCCTCTATGAATTTGTAATTAGACTTTTTAAAAAAAAGTAATCTCATAGTTAAAGTCACGTCATCGTGGTCGACCTCAGTTATTGAGAACACTTTTAACTCCAGGTTCAAACTGACTAAACAGAAGAGTTGAAATAACACAAATAACCATTTTTATTCCAGACTGAAGCTGAATTCATCAGAAAAGTAAAGTCAGTTTTACTGTCCTCTGTCAGCTGATCTGAGCTTCAACAGTGTCGACCAAATCTTGATATTTTTAGAAACAATCAACAAATGGTTTCAGTCCTAAAGAAATGTCTTCACAGAGAGAAGAAGAGGAGGCATGTTTCTGTGGAGGAGCAGCCGTCCTGCTGTGTTTCCTGTCAGGACGTCCTGAAGGATCCAGTCTCTACCAGCTGTGGACACTGGTTCTGCAGACAGTGCATCACATCATACTGGGACCAGTCTGCTTCACCAGGACACTCCTCCTGTCCCCAGTGTGGGAAACGATCCAGAACAGGAGCTGGACTGCAGACAGCCAGTCTGACCAGCACTGTACAAAGTAAGACTATATATCTGTCTGCTGATGTCTTCATGTCTGAACACACTACTTGTTGTTTTAATACATTTGTTATGTCACACATTAACCAATCAGAGAGCTGCTTGTTCTCTGTATGCAGAGATGGAGATGGAGAAGTGTCAGACAGCAGCTTGAGACAAAACAGCACTTTAAACAACAGTCCACATTAGCTTTCCTGCTAACATCTCCTCCTCCTCTAACTTACAAACACACACCTCGTCCTGCAGATCCACTTGTTGAACAAGCCACCGAACAAACATCCAGTGAGGAAAAGTGCACTGCTAACATCTATTTTCAGGCTGCAGCAGATGCTAATTAGCTGCTCAGTGTCAGCACATTAAACAGCTTAAAATGTAACCTGCTTCATTACAATACGTTCATTTAGCCGACGTTTTTATCCAAAGAGACTGAAAATAACTGACTGAACCATGTGGATACAACATGAGTAGATCATATTCATCAATTATGCTGAAATGGTTCAAGAGCTACAACTAGAAGCAATAAGAGATCAAGAGAGAGATTGTTTTTATGGACCAAGGTGCCGTCTGAACAGGAGAGTTTTCAGTCTGAACAGGAGAGTTTTCAGTCTGAACGGGAGAGTTTTCAGTCTGAACGGGAGAGTTTTCAGTCTGAACAGGAGAGTTTTCAGTCTGAACGGGAGAGTTTTCAGTCTGAACAGGAGAGTTTCAGTCTGAACAGGAGAGTTTCAGTCTGAACAGGAGAGTTTTCAGTCTGAACAGGAGAGTTTCAGTCTGAACAGGAGAGTTTCAGTCTGAACAGGAGAGTTTTCAGTCTGAACAGGAGAGTTTTCAGTCTGAAGTTGTGTCGAGTTTCTTCTGTTCTGACGTCACTGGGGAGTTTGTGTCACTATTGTGGATCCAGGACATCAGACAGTCTGGATCTAGTTGAGCAGTAGCTGGTCCTCCCTTGTAGTGAGGGAATAACAAGCAGTCAGCAGCAGCAGAGTGTAGTGGACGGGCTGAGGTGCAGGTGGTGGTCATTTACAGGGGCCAACCTGAGATGTTGTCCCTCAAGCAAAGGAGTTGAGTTCAAGAAACAGTGCTGTGCATAGAGGTGAGCCCAACTAAATCTAGTTGGTACCGCCCCACCTCCGGCACCAGCACCTGTTCCTTCCCCCATGAGAGGAGACACTCCCTGTCCTGAGGACCAGTCTGAGATGCCAGGAATCAGCACACCTGCCTTCTTTTGCATGAGACTGGCACACACCCGACCCCAATGCCCGTCCCTGCTGGTAGTCAGCCCACAGGGTGGCGTCTCCATGTAGTCAAAGGCCAGACACCAGATATTCACCAGCGACCTCCACTCCCAGGTTGAGCTCCAGAAAGGTGCCCTGATGTCTCTTTCCTGGTTCAGGAGCTGCAGCACCTTTGTGGCTGATTCATAAAGGCTCTTTGAATCACTCTCAGTCTGGCTCCTCCTCTGGGGCTAATTAGCTTTGCGAGACCCTGCCAGGGGCTAATGCCCCCGACAACAGAGCTCCGAGGATCACAGGGACACACAAACCTCTCCACGACGTTAAGGTGGAGAGAAAGACAAAGAAAACAACAAACATGTTCTTATACTGATGGTTTTAACTTGTAATGAAAAGACCATTGACTGCTGATTGTCACATTGTATTTTTTGTCTCCCACTTTTGTCTCTTTTTCCAGTGAATGTTGGTCTGCAGGAGGTTTTCCATGAACATAAGATCAGTCTGAGGAGGAGATGTGAACGTGTGACTGAAGGAAGTGATGAAACAGGAAGTGATGAAACAGGAAGTGGAACCCTCCTCAACAAGATCTACACTGAGCTCTACATCACAGAGGGACAGAGTGAAGAGGTTAATACCCAACATGAGGTGAGGCAGCTGGAGACAGTTTCCAAGAAGAAGACCTTCAGTGAAACTCCAATCAGGTGCTGCGACATCTTTAAAGCCTCACCTGACCCACAGAGACCCATCAGAGTGGTTCTGACCAACGGCGTCGCTGGCGTTGGAAAAACCTTCTCAGTGCTGAAGTTCACTCTGGACTGGGCAGAGGGCTCCGAAAACCAAGATGTCAGTCTGCTGGTTGTGCTGTCGTTCAGGGAGCTGAACCTGATCAGAGATGAGCAGTACAGTCTTCTCAGGCTGCTCCATGTTTTCCATCCAACATTACAGAAGGTGACAGCAGAGAAGCTCGCTGTCTGTAAACTTCTGTTCATCTTTGACGGCCTGGATGAAAGCAGACTGTCACTGGATTTCAAGAACCATGAGGTCGTGTCTGATGTCACACAGGAGTCATCAGTCAGCGTCCTGCTGACAAACCTCATCGAGGGGAAGCTGCTTCCCTCGGCTCTCGTCTGGATAACTTCCCGACCTGCAGCAGCCAATCGGATCCCTCCTTCACGTGTCGACAGGGTAACAGAAGTACGAGGCTTCACCGACGCCCAGAAGGAGGAGTACTTCAGGAGGAGGTTCAGTGATGAAGATCTGTCCAGCAGAGTCATCTCACACATCAAGACCTCCAGGAGCCTCCACATCATGTGTCTGATCCCAGTCTTCTGCTGGATCACTGCTACAGTTCTGGAGCACATGTTGACTACAGGCCAGAGAGGAGAGCTGCCCAAGACCCTGACTGACATGTACTCACACTTCCTGCTGGTCCAGACAAAGAGGAAGAAGCAGAAGTACCATGAGGGACGTGAGACGAGTCCACAGGAGCTGACGGAGGCTGACAGGGAAGTTCTTCTGAAGCTGGGGAGGCTGGCGTTTGAACATCTGGAGACAGGAAACATCATGTTCTACCAAGAAGACCTGGAGCGGTGTGGTCTTAATGTCACAGAGGCCTCGGTGTACTCAGGAGTTTGTACAGAGATCTTCAGAAGAGAGAGTGTGATCTTCCAGAAAACAGTCTACTGCTTTGTTCATCTGAGCGTTCAGGAGTTTCTGGCTGCAGTCTACATGTTCCACTGTTACACCAACAGCAACACAGAGGTCCTGAAGGACTTCCTGGGAGGACATGAGGAGGATGATGAGGATGAGGATGAAGATGACGAAGAGGAGGATGATGAAAATGAGGACAACTTCCTGGGAGGACAGAGTCCCTCAACCCTGGATGACTTCCTGAGGAGCGCCATAGAGAAATCTCTCAAAAGTAAGAATGGTCACCTGGACCTGTTTGTTCGCTTCCTTCATGGACTCTCTCTGACGTCCAACCAGAGACTCTTAGCAGCTCTGCTGGGTCGGACAGACAACAGGCCAGACATCATCCAGAGAGCCATCAACAACCTGAAGGAGATGAACAGTGATGAGATCTCTCCTGACAGAAGCATCAACATCTTCCACTGTCTGACGGAGATGAACGACCACTCAGTCCATCAGGAGATCCAAGAGTTCCTGAAGTCAGAGAACAGATCAGAGAAGTATCTCTCTGTGATCCACTGCTCAGCTCTGGCCTACATGCTGCAGATGTCAGAGGAGGTTCTGGATGAGTTGGACACAGATAAATACAACACATCAGACGCAGGAAAACAGAGACTGATTCCAGCTGTGAGGAACTGTAGAAAGGCTCGGTAAGTCCAGATGTGATGAACATTAAAAATCCTGGTAAAGCTGAAGCCTTCAGTATTAAAGACAAACACTTTACACACATGCATTATATAAAACCTCAACACGATACATGTTTTCCTCAACAAGTATGAAACCTGCTGATTGAATCAATGATCGTCACCAAGCTCAGAGATGAAATGACATGTAGTCGTCTACTTTCCAAAACATTTCCTTCAGCCAGGTGAACTCCACCTGAGACAAATGATCACCCATCAAATGATAATAACTCAATCTTTAGCACTAATTATACTATTGATGCAGTAGAAGAGGCTGAATTAATTTAATGGGAGGTGAAAAGCAGACGGAGCGACAGAATAAAATGCATCAAAGAACAAAATCCACACAAACACATAACTGAGGTAAACACATACGAGTGCAGTTACAACCTACAGTGAATTTACATGAAGCTTCATGAATATAAATCAGCTCAAATCTGACACGTTTACATTACAGTCATTTGGACACTTTGTCCTGAACATCAGTTTGGTTCATGTTGCTCAAGGACACTCAGGAGGTTCATTTATTGATTTATTTTCTTGATATAAGACTTTTAAAAGCAGTTACAAAGTGCTGTACACACATTAAACAGCAACACAACGAAAGAGTCACAAGAAAAAGCAAGTTTTACCCGACAATTACAAATATAAATATAAAGAGCACAGAATGAATCAAACAAACCAAAATCAAACATGAAGATAAAAACATCCACATCAGGGTTAAAAGCAGCTTTATTCAAGTGTGTTTTGGGGGCTGATATAAAACGGGGCAGCGATTCAGCCCCTCTGATCTCCTCAGGCAGGGAAAGTCTGGGGCCTCGTGGGCAGAAGGAGCTCAAGTTTCAAACTACAAACCTTGTGATCAATGACTGACCAGCTCAGGCCGACCAACTGACCCCCTGTGCTTTGTGATGCAACATGTATGAATCTGTTTTCACAATAAAGTCTCACATTTTATTGTTTTAATGTTCTTTTATCTGTAATCACAGATTTACTCACTGTCGACTCTCAGAGAGTCACTGTGAAGTCGTGGCCTCAGCTCTGAAGTCCAACCCCTCCCATCTGACAGAACTGGACCTGAGTAACAACTACAACCTGCAGGATTCAGGAGTGAAGCTTCTCTGTGCTGGACTGGAGAGTCCAAACTGTCGACTGGAGGTTCTGAGGTCAGTTCATGTGTTTCATTTTGAGGAGTTTAAAGTAGAAACCTGCTACAACGAATCACAGGACAACTGTGTCCCAATAAATTCACTTAGAATAAAAATTATAACAGCCATAAAAAATAAATGTAACCATCCACAGTGAATCACAGTAAACCCAACATGTGGTTTTCTACTGACCTTGTTCACAATGAAACTTTAACAAGTCAAACCAATGAATTCAGTGCAATGTTCCTTTAACCTTGTTTTGTTACTATTCACTGTCAATTGACTTTTGTTCAAACACAAACATGTTCCTTTAACTTTGCTCTGCTATTGATCACTGCTGATGAACTTCAGCACCAAAGACCTTCATTAGTATTAAACACACCTGAAGAACTCTTATAGGACCTTTAAGTGGTACTTCATTATGTTGTGGGCCCACACACACACACACACACACACACACACACACACACACAGACACACACACACACAAGCTGGCAACCAGGGAGCACAACACAGAGAAATAAGACAAACGTCACGTTGCAGGCCTGGTTGAAGCTGGGGAGCGTGGCGGCCAGATACAGTTGAAGCCGGTTCACTTTGACCGAGCAGAAACAACAGGTGAGTTCTCACCGTAGCAGAGCTCAAGTCACAAGAGTCCCAGTAGTGCAGCTCCAAGCTGAAGGGGATACGCGGCGGCTGATGGCAAGCTGACTGTGGAGGACCCTCGGCCGACTGTGGCCGGTTGCAGACGAGGAAAAATCGTCGGAAACGAGACTGAAAATTCAACTATCTTAATAACAGGAGCTTTAAATAGCAGAATCAAATGTTCCATCAGTTTCTGTGGGTTTTTATTTGGCTGCACAACATGAGTTTGTACAGATGGAGCCTCTGGTGGAGCTGCAGAGTTTAAGAGGTGACATCACTACGTCTTTATTGAAGCAGCAGCACGTTGTCATTAATATTAATGAGAGCTCTGTTTCACTTTGTGTGTTTGACAGTGTTGAACCTGCATCCTGTTGGGTTCAGGTGTTTGGAGCTTCATTTTCTAAACGTCTACATCCTGAACCTTCTTCAGCTCTGAACAGATTATTAAACACTGAATGATTTCAAGCAGGAACATAAAGTCTTTTAAACTGACATCATTTATTCTTTATTCAGATTGAGGAGCTGCAGTTTGTCAGAGATCAGCTGTGCTTCTCTGGCCTCAGCTCTGAAGTCCAACCCCTCCCATCTGAGACAGCTGGAGCTGAGTGACAACAAGCTGCAGGATTCAGGAGTGAAGCTTCTCTGTGCTGGACTGGAGAGTCCAAACTGTCGACTGGAGACTCTGAGGTCAGACACCATTTTTTACTTCTGTGCTCAGATTAATATGATGTGAAAGTTGTGTTGACACTAAACTGCAGACATCAGCTGATATTATACTGATCCACACTGAGTATCTTAATGCTGAAGTCTGTTTTCTTCTTCTGTGGTTTAGTCCATTGACTGTGGCAGAGCAATGTTGAGCTGCACATTTAAAACCTTCATATAACAACATGAATAATTCACTCTGAACATCCTCAACTATTGATTTTCATCTCAGATTACAAATCATGTTTTTAAAATGTTTTTTAAAGTGATGAGAAAAATACATACTACAATGAAAAGTTAAATAATCTCTATTTTAACTATCAGACAATAACAAATATATTCAGAATCGTCTTTTTACAACATTTTAATGAAGCTTTGTGACGTTTATACTGACTGAATATTTAAATTGTGAAGTTTCATCATTTATTCTTTATTCAGATTGAGTCTCTGCAGTTTGTCAGAGATCAGCTGTGCTTCTCTGGCCTCAGCTCTGAAGTCCAACCCCTCCCATCTGAGAGAACTGGACCTGAGAGGAAACGAGCTGCAGGATTCAGGAGTGAAGCTTCTCTGTGCTGGACTGGAGAGTCCAAACTGTCGACTGGAGACTCTGGGGTCAGACACCATTTTTTACTTCTGTGCTCAGATTAATATGATGTGAAAGTTGTGTTGACACTAAACTGCAGACATCAGCTGATATTATACTGATCCACACTGAGTATCTTAATGCTGAAGTCTGTTTTCTTCTTCTGTGGTTTAGTCCATTGACTGTGGCAGAGCAATGTTGAGCTGCACATTTAAAACCTTCATATAACAACATGAATAATTCACCCTGAACATCCTCAACTATTGATTTTCATCTCAGATTACAAATCATGTTTTTTAAAATGATGAGAAAAATACATACGACAATGAAAAGTTAAATAATCTCTATTTTAACTATCAGACAATAACAAATATATTCAGAATCGTCTGTTTACAACATTTTAATGAAGCTTCGTGACGTTTATACTGACTGAATATTTAAATTGTGAAGTTTCATCATTTATTCTTTATTCAGATTGGACAGATGCAGTTTGTCAGGGATCAGCTGTGCTTCTCTGGCCTCAGCTCTGAAGTCCAACCCCTCCCATCTGAGACTGCTGGAGCTGAGTAACAACAAGCTGCAGGATTCAGGAGTGAAGCTTCTCTGTGCTGGACTGGAGAGTCCAAACTGTCGACTGGAGACTCTGAGGTCAGACACCATTTTTTACTTCTGTGCTCAGATGAATATGATGTGAAAGTTGTGTTGACACTAAACTGCAGACATCAGCTGATATTATACTGATCCACACTGAGTATCTTAATGCTGAAGTCTGTTTTCTTCTTCTGTGGTTTAGTCCATTGACTGTGGCAGAGCAATGTTGAGCTGCACATTTAAAACCTTCATATAACAACATGAATAATTCACCCTGAACATCCTCAACTATTGATTTTCATCTCAGATTACAAATCATGTTTTTAAAATGTTTTTTAAAATGATGAGAAAAATACATACGACAATGAAAAGTTAAATAATCTCTATTTTAACTATCAGACAATAACAAATATATTCAGAATCGTCTTTTTACAACATTTTAATGAAGCTTTGTGACGTTTATACTGACTGAATATTTAAATTGTGAAGTTTCATCATTTATTCTTTATTCAGATTGGAGAGCTGCAGTTTGTCAGAGATCAGCTGTGCTTCTCTGGCCTCAGCTCTGAAGTCCAACCCCTCCCATCTGAGACAGCTGGAGCTGAGAGGAAACGAGCTGCAGGATTCAGGAGTGAAGCTTCTCTCTGCTGGACTGGAGAGTCCAAACTGTCGACTGGAGACTCTGGAGTCAGTTCATGTGTTTCTGTGTATCTATAAAATGTCATTAATTTACATGTTTTGCTCTCTCTCTCTCTCTCTTGCTCGACCACACACTCTCCACACACAGCACACGTGTGGTTGTTTATCTCAACAAGGAAACTAGCTTTACTTGAGAAAGGCTGCAGGCAGCGAGACAGAAGACTGCTGAAAGGTAGAAAGTGAAATGTTACTTCAGAGCGTGGAGGACGAGACGACTCTGGCTGTTCCCACTGACCAATCAGTGGTCTGCAGTGTGTTAGCTCCACCTTTTAGCGTGGGATCAGTGCATCAGTGAAGCTAAACGTGTTCATAGCTGTTTCAGACAGCCAAAGGTGGAGCCAAGAGCTGCTGGAGGCTCAACAATGGGTTAAATATGGAGGGAACTTCTCACATGTTCTCTCCTGGAAGACATTGGTAGTGTTTCACTCAGTTCATATTTCAAAGTGACAGAAATAGTTGTGTAACAAATGAAAAAGAGCTGAGAGAGAAGTTGAAACCTGGGCTCTGTCTCACCTGCACTCAGCTCACCAATCACAGAGTGAGGAAGGTGTTAATGTTTGTTTGTCACTTTTGTAAAGTGACAGAAGTTGTTGGACACAGACCCCCTAATCTGACATCAGAAAGGTGTGGCCCCCCGCAGAGATTTAAACCTCTGAAAAGAAAGTGTTGAATCTCTGAAAAAAGGAGGTTGGATGATGTTGAAGTCACGTTGGACAAAAGACACATGAGTGTGATGTAATCTCTGATTCAACACACTGCACGTGTTGAATGTGTGAAACTCTGAAGACAAACTTTAATAACATGAAAATATTACACTGCTGATGAATTATAAGTGCGACACAATTATCTCACACATACTGTTGTTGTTCTCACATGTTTAAATCCATTTGAATATTTACTTTAAACCGGTTAATACTTTGAAAACATTATTCAAACTGTTTAAATCTTAGTTTTCATGTCATCAGCTCTGAAGGGGATTTGACCACATAGATTCTGTCCTGATTCACACTGAGCATCTTGTTCTGCTTCATATTTAAAACATATCTAATATAACATCAAACATTCAGCACTGTTTTATTCTCCATCAACCTCTTCATCATTGATTTGCACTTTTCCTTCTTGCTTCTGAAAGTAAAAACACAAACGTTGTGTTTTCTTCTGTCAGACAACAACAAACGTGTGTTTGTTCCAAACCTTTCTGATGATATGTGACGTCTGTACTGACTGAAACACTTCAGCTCAGGATGACTTTTATCTGAAAGCTCCTGTTGCTGAGAGAGTTGATCTTTGAGTCTCGTTCCCGACCCGTCAAATACTGATGCTTTGGGACGGCGGCCGACCCGACCTACAATCCCAAAGCGTCAGTATTTGACGAGTTGGAACGAGACTGAAAATTCAACTATCTTAATAACAGGAGCTTTAAATAGCAGAATCAAATGTTCCATCAGTTTCTGTGGGTTTTTATTTGGCTGCACAACATGAGTTTGTACAGATGGAGCCTCTGGTGGAGCTGCAGAGTTTAAGAGGTGACATCACTACGTCTTTATTGAAGCAGCAGCACGTTGTCATTAATATTAATGAGAGCTCTGTTTCACTTTGTGTGTTTGACAGTGTTGAACCTGCATCCTGTTGGGTTCAGGTGTTTGGAGCTTCATTTTCTAAACGTCTACATCCTGAACCTTCTTCAGCTCTGAACAGATTATTAAACACTGAATGATTTCAAGCAGGAACATTAAAGTCTTTTAAACTGACATCATTTATTCTTTATTCAGATTGAGGAGCTGCAGTTTGTCAGAGATCAGCTGTGCTTCTCTGGCCTCAGCTCTGAAGTCCAACCCCTCCCATCTGAGACAGCTGGAGCTGAGTTACAACAAGCTGCAGGATTCAGGAGTGAAGCTTCTCTCTGCTGGACTGGAGAGTCCAAACTGTCGACTGGAGACTCTGAGGTCAGACACCATTTTTTACTTCTGTGCTCAGATGAATATGATGTGAAAGTTGTGTTGACACTAAACTGCAGACATCAGCTGATATTATACTGATCCACACTGAGTATCTTAATGCTGAAGTCTGTTTTCTTCTTCTGTGGTTTAGTCCATTGACTGTGGCAGAGCAATGTTGAGCTGCACATTTAAAACCTTCATATAACAACATGAATAATTCACTCTGAACATCCTCAACTATTGATTTTCATCTCAGATTACAAATCATGTTTTTTAAAGTGTTTTTTAAAGTGATGAGAAAAATACATACTACAATGAAAAGTTAAATAATCTCTATTTTAACTATCAGACAATAACAGATATATTCAGAATCGTCTTTTTACAACATTTTAATGAAGCTTTGTGACGTTTATACTGACTGAATATTTAAATTGTGAAGTTTCATCATTTATTCTTTATTCAGATTGTGGAGCTGCAGTTTGTCAGAGATCAGCTGTGCTTCTCTGGCCTCAGCTCTGAAGTCCAACCCCTCCCATCTGAGACAGCTGGAGCTGAGAGGAAACGAGCTGCAGGATTCAGGAGTGAAGCTGCTGTCTGAACTTGTGGAGAGTCCAAACTGTCGACTGGAGACTCTGAGGTCAGTAGAGAGTTGGAGTCAGTCCATGCTGGTTTCAGCAGTATTGTAATAAACACAGTCAGTATCAGAGTAAAGATCCAGCATTTCCTGCTTTCCTCAGTGAAGCTGTGAGAGGAGAACGGTGACAGGCTTCAGGATTGGACAGAAAGAGATAGAGGGGGAACAGTCAGCCAATCAGAGGAGCCAGAAGCTTGTTGTGATCGTGTGTTTGAGTTGAAGTGAAGACGACTGTTGTTGTTGTGTTCATGTGTACAGGAAGTAAAGCTGGATCACAGCTGACAGCATCACAGGATGTGTAGAGACGGTGTCCTCATCCATCAAACTGTTGTAGCATCAAATCTCTGTTCTCTCATTTCAACACTGAACAACTGATCAGTCCATCTTTGTCACAGCTCTCAGGTCTACGGTGGCCCTGAAGGTCAAAACACAACAACATCCCACAAAACATCAAACTGTCACCAGAGACTCTGGTTCTGTCCAATAACAAACAAGAACGCCGTCCCACCTTTTCCATAATCTGAAGTGTGGTTGTGTTTTGACCTTCAGGGCCACCGTACAGATCGCTCTGACTGAAGCCTGCACATCACTGACTCTTATTTCAGAGAACCGCGGTTACATTTAGTAACCATGTGGTCTCCTCACAGACCAGAACCTCTGCTGAAGTCCAGTAACCACAGCTGGTGTTGACTGTTCAGTCTCTGTGTGAACATGTAGGAGCTTTAACATCAAATATTTATCTGTCCGTCTGTCTTTAGTTTTATCCAGATGTTTTTACAACAGACTCCATATTTACATGTTTGTAATATTTAAAGCAGATGAAATGTTCAGGTGTGACTGAGACTCTGGTTTTTAACAGCAGTGAATCATCATCAGAGTGTTTCTGCAGTGATGATGCGTTCAGGGACTCTGAGCAGTTTATTTCACTGTGTGCTTGAGTGAAACCTGCAGAGTAAACACACTTGATGTGTCTGCAGGTCTGTGAGCTTCACTCCAACACGTTAACGTGAGCTGAAAGGAAGCTGGCTACGCTACACAGCCGCTCCACTTGTGGTCTGAACAGGACTGAAGTCCTGCTGGTCTTTATATCACTGACTGACAGCTGATGGAGGGAGTCTCTGTAGACACTCATGTATAACTTCTGCTGTCTCTCTGCTTCTCTCATCAGGTGGGAATCGTGGTGGTCTCCGTCAGAGTGAGTGATGAGAAAGGTGGAGGTGTTGAGAGGATCAGCTGTGTCCTGATGATCCAGAGAGGTTGAAGCAGCACCATCAGCTGGTGGGTGGAGAGGCTCTGACTGGGCGGAGAGGAGAGCTTCATCCAGCAGTGACTGACGGACCAATCACAACACGTGGAGATGATGTCAGTGCTGCAGTGTGAACTGCTCTGAGATCAGCTCCACTGTCCAGTCCAGCATCGTCCCTGTTTCCTCTGGATGTTGTAGGGACACATGTCCCTCGCCTCTGCTTTTAATTGAGGCTTTGTCTTCTGAAAGGCAAACACTCCTCTACAGATATGAGCTCTCCTCTTCACCTGGCAGGGAGGACGTTGTTGTCTTTACAATAAAACCGTGGAATAGATGATTCCCAGGAGACCATCTGTCCTTATTTACAGCTCTACACACCATTTGTCCTCTTTCCCCCTCAAGACAGAAACACTCCTTTCCTTCAGGTCCATCGAGGTTCATCATCAAATGAATCCACTCTCCAGACATCAGGAGGAACAGACAATCTTGTGTTATAGTTTCATGTCTTTGCAGTTGTGTTAGATTAACAAAGTGCTGACAATTGTTCTCTGCTGATCTAATTAAAACACACACACACATTCCCACAGTGAAGGTCTGGTGACGCCCACCTTCTTGGAGTAATCTTGGTTGACAGCTTAATAATTTATAGTTGTGTTGTTCTTATCTTTTGCGCTCCACTGTGAAGTTCTCTACACTTCTCCAGATTTCAACACGGTTCTGAACAGCTATTAAACCAGAACCTCATCTTCTGAATTTTAACAGATTATGAAACAGGCAGAAAAGTTATTCAAACTGATTTTTCTTACACTTCCCTACGATTAAGACTGAGTGAGATGAATGTAATGTGTAAAAACGCCCTGTGGTGAGTCCTGGTATGATCGGGACAAACTGTTCAATCATCTCGTTAATACGTTTGGATTATTACCAGTGAATGTCTCTGATGTGCCCTGTTTAACAAGTATCAAGCTGGAACTAAAAGAAATATGAGTGGTGACTTCTACTGTATAATCAAGTGTGTTTAGATGTTCTGATCCAGTTTTAATTCCTTTGTGAATGTTAAAGTGGTTTTAATAATGACATATGATTTGGTGTTGGACAAAGTCCACATATGAAGCCGTGGTGACATTCTGGGGAAGGTGAAGCGGTTTAGCAACGTTTCAAACTCTAGTTTAGTTTGAGTCCGTTCCTGTGAAGTTTCCCACTTGTTATCTCCTCTGAGACAAACAGCGGCCGCCCTGCCCCCAGGCCCGCCGCCACTCGAGACTACAAAACAGAGACATCACTTCTCTGCTCGCTCCAAACTTTAACTCTCTTCTCTCTCCAAACTCTTCTCTTCTTTAATGTTTCCGCTCTTTACTTTGAGACTCGCTTCAAGACAGCGATCTCTGCACAAAGTGCTCACGTGTTCATTTTTCTCACTTTTATATTTATGGCTGTATTGATTCATCTCTTAAGTACTTCAACTTACATTAAGTTTCTACCAGAACCAAGTTCTGCTTTAATTAAGAGGAAGTGAACTTAATTGCAGCTTTTAGCTGAACAGAGATTCAGTCACTTTTGTTCCTATTAAAATGACTCTGGTCATATTTAAATGCTGTCACCCAACTAACCCGTGATCTCACCACCTGCACATGTTCATATACCCGCATTACTTTACCGGGTCCACATTTCCACTTACCTGTTGTTGTTCCTTTAAATCGCCATTTCATTCATTTACCTGAATTATCTAGTTAATAAACATATTTAACCGTATGTCGTCGTCTGTGCAGGTTTGTTTTTAATGTGGAGAACCGATGGAAACTGTGTAGAAGTCACTACTTCAGTTATGAGATTGAATGAATTGATCTGAAATTGATTAGAATTGATACAAATTAACCTGGAATGTGATTAATTTCATCGGGATTATTCAAATGGATGAAACAGCGGAGGTGGTGCCCCATTAACGAGTGTTTTATTAATGGCCAGTGATTAATAAATGACATGTATTATCAGTGTCTCTCCTACAATGTGACAGAGTGTCATCAGTGTCTCTGGACTGCTCTGCTGCATCTGCCAAGCAGCCGTCACGTCAGGAGCAGACACAATAATGAGTTAATTACTCGTTAACTTAGTTACAGAGTGAGTAAACGTACTTAGTTACAGAGTGAGTAAACGTACTTAGTTACAGAGTGAGTAAATGTACTTAGTTACAGAGTGAGTAAATGTACTTAGTTACAGTGTGAGTAAACGTACTTAGTTACAGAGTGAGTAAACGTACTTAGTTACAGAGTGAGTAAACGTACTTAGTTACAGAGTGAGTAAATGTACTTAGTTACAGAGTAACTAAATGTACTTAGTTACAGAGTGAGTAAATGTACTTAGTTACAGAGTAACTAAACGTACTTAGTTACAGAGTGAGTAAACGTACTTAGTTACAGAGTGAGTAAACGTACTTAGTTACAGAGTGAGTAAACGTACTTAGTTACAGAGTAACTAAACGTACTTAGTTACAGAGTGAGTAAATGTACTTAGTTACAGAGTGAGTAAACGTACTTAGTTACAGAGTGAGTAAATGTACTTAGTTACAGAGTAACTAAACGTACTTAGTTACAGAGTGAGTAAACGTACTTAGTTACAGAGTGAGTAAATGTACTTAGTTACAGAGTGAGTAAACGTGAGTAAACGTACTTAGTTACAGAGTGAGTAAATGTACTTAGTTACAGAGTAACTAAACGTACTTAGTTACAGAGTGAGTAAATGTACTTAGTTACAGAGTGAGTAAACGTACTTAGTTACAGTGTGAGTAAACGTACTTAGTTACAGAGTAAGTAAATGTACTTAGTTACAGAGTGAGTAAATGTACTTAGTTACAGAGTGAGTAAACGTACTTAGTTACAGAGTAAGTAAACGTACTTAGTTACAGAGTAAGTAAACGTACTTAGTTACAGAGTGAGTAAATGTACTTAGTTACAGAGTGAGTAAATGTACTTAGTTACAGAGTGAGTAAATGTACTTAGTTACAGAGTGAGTAAACGTACTTAGTTACAGAGTGAGTAAATGTACTTAGTTACAGGATGTTCACTTTCACAGTACTCTGATGTTGTGAAACTTAAAGTACTTGTAATTGGTTGCGGGGCGGAATGAGCGCCCGCAAAAACCCAAACCGTGCGGTGTCTGCGTCGCTCGGATACACGTCACACATGTAATGTTGCGCGTGGGGAGTGGGCGGCTGGGCGGAGCCAAGATGGCGGTGCTGCAGGAAGCTGGTGCAAAGTTTCTCCGTCAAACAATTTGAGGTTTTGTGAATAGGCAGACAGAATATGTGGTAATTTTAACGTTTTACTGATAAAAAGGTGACTTTAACACATTAATATTTTGGTACCAAGACTAATGTTCCGTGGAAAAAAGATAAAGTTTGGAAAAACCGAGACGGTAAAAGTTTGAGCGCGAGCTGGCTGACGCACCAACGGACGTTAACGTCAGAGGAAGAAAGAAGATGAGTCCCGATGCTAATAGAGCTAACTGAGTGACTTATCTGCTCCACTATGACGGGAGCGACTCTGAAAAGTCAGTAGAAGTGAACACACCATGGGAGGAATGCAGAGAAACTACGCCTGAAGATAATGTGGACACTTTCGGCCCAGTCAGACGCTCAACATGTCAACAAACGGAAGAAACGGGACTGACGGTGACGGTGACGGTGCAAATGTCAGCGCGGACATTTTGGCGGCTGTCAAAGAGCCTCTCACACAAACATGACGAGACCAGACTAAGATTTCAGTGACTGGACTCACGACAGAAACAACGTGTCAACATATTGAAAAACTCTCCTCTACAGTTGAGCGACTTGTGGTGGATATTAATCATCACAAAGACATTTAGAAACAGACGGAGTCAGAAACGGAACCGCTGAGAAAAGAACCGGATTCTGAGGCAGGAGCTGCCGAAAACAAGCGCTGCAGTTACAGATGGACACTGAAACTACACGGAGTGAGAGAGGAGATGAACGAGGACGCAGAGCAGTGGTGATCGACATCCTTGGAAAAGTTGCCCCGGGACTTCATGAATATCTACAGGAAGGGGTCGACATTGTGCATCGCCTTGGTCCGAAGAGAAAGGACGGATCCCACCGGTCACTCATCGTCCTGTTGGCGCTGCGCCGTGTCCGTGATGCGGCTTGGAAAAGTGCCAAAGGCCGCAAGTTTCTGCGGAGCAACAAGCTGCGTCTCACCGAGGCACTTTCCCCGGAGGGTCGAGAGGCCGGAGAGAAACTCAGAAGCCAGGAAGGAAGGTAAAAAGGCGCCTTCCCAGGTCCTCATGCTCTGATAGAGGGGAAGAAGATTAAAGCCTTTTCCTCAGACTGATGAAGAGGAGAATCAGACAGTTGGATAAGTTGGCAAGCGTCCTGCACACTGCAGGTCTCCAGGGAGGTTATACAACACATCACAACACAAAACTGGACTTATTGGCTATGAACTGTTGTGTTTCGGTGATGACTGATGGAGAAAGCTGTTTCCAAACATCTCACGTCTCCAGGGAGGTTGTAACTCAGCAAAGACTCATTGACTAAGAACTGTTGACTTCTGGAGGTGACAGATGAAGATTGTTATCTTTCCAAACTGTCTCTGTCAAGAGGCACAAAACACCAGCAGCTACATTGTTGGAGTTAATCTCACACCTTTATACAATTTTATACAAGTATTATTTGTTGGTATGGGAGATAAATGGGTCTAAAACATATGATCAGACTTTGTTCTTTGTTCCTCATATTAACTCACGGTTTGCTAATAATCTGCAGTGTTGCTTAACTGTTAGAGCAAGATTATTTTTGAGCAGCAAAATATGTTCATCATATTTAGTTTATATAATTCACAATTAAAAACAGACAAAAGGAAAATGTGTTCTGTTTGAACAACAATATCTGGGTTTAACCCAACATGTTTGATAGTTATTGATTAATTCAATTTAAACTAACCTGTTTATGGTACCAACACTATATTTTTCTATAGTCACAACTGTTTTGACTGTCTGTCACTTCCTCGTTTAAGGAAGCTAAAACACACCTCAAAGTTCTTGTTATCTATTTGTGAGAGCTACTTCATTATTATTATTATTATTATTATTTCCTTTTCTTTTATTCTTGATGGATTTTGAGTTTGATTCGCTAACGGTTATGTCATTGAATGTCAGAGGTTACGTGATTTATTGGAAAGAAAAGCCACTTTTCTGTTGTGTAAAAATAGTGAGGCTGATTTAATATTTTTACAAGAAACACATTCAAGTGAGTCCGATGTGAAGTTCTGGAAAGGGCAGTGGGGAAATAAGATTTATTGTCGTCAT
This sequence comes from Pagrus major, assembly GCF_040436345.1. NCBI lineage: Eukaryota > Metazoa > Chordata > Actinopteri > Spariformes > Sparidae > Pagrus > Pagrus major. The sequence continues at coordinate 2,935,651 of NC_133215.1, read as the reverse complement.
GGTACTGATCGTTCTGCAGGAGTCTCAATTTGTTTACATAAATTCAAAGGGGAGATCTTAGAGGTGGTGTCTTCACATGATGGTAGATGGATTTTCATAATTCTCAAGCATGATCATTCAAATTTTATAGTGTGTAATATTTATGGGCATAATTCTCACTCATCCAACAAGGTACTTTTTAGTCAGATTACCTCAAAAATAAATGAGCTATTACACAAATATCCTAACTCTTCCCTAATTTTAGGGGGCGACTTTAACGAGTGTCCTGATAATGCGATGGATAGATTCCCCCCAACACTGTGTCAGTCTCTGCTGAACAACAATATTATTTCAAAACTTTGCTCAGATCTCTCCCTGACCGACACATGGCGTTTCTTTAACCCAGACATGCAGGATTTTACATGGTCTAAGAATAACCTCTCATCTAGATCCAGGACTGATTAGTTTTTAATTTCTTCCTCTGCACTTCAGTATGTGAAAGAGGTCTCCCGTTCTTTTGCTCCATTGTCAGATCATAAGAAAATCACTCTGAAATCAGGGGGCTCACAGAATACGACTAAATTACGAGGATACTGGAAATGTAATAATACTCTACTTAAAGACAGTTCCTTTAATGATAGTATAAAAAATCTAGCCAAGGAAATTTTTAATGAAATTGTGGACAATGAATATACACAACAATGGGAGCACTTCAAGTTTATGACAAGAAGTATTGCTGTAAAGAGAGGTAAAGAGTTAAAAGCCCTAAAAAATAAAACAGAAGCTGAATTACTGAGCAGAATTGGTTTCCTCTTATCTAAACCCAACTTGTCTTCTGAAGAGGAGCTAGAAGTGAAGAGATACAGTTAAAATAGATCAGATTCATACTGAGTTAGCCAAAGGTGCATTTGTGAGATCTAGAGCCAAGTGGCTGGAAGAGGGGAAACAAACTCCAGCTATTTTTTGCTTTGGAGAAAAGAAATGGTCAAAGAAAGTCACTAAGTCTGATTAATATTAATGGTAGTAAATGTACTGAGCAAAAATTAACATCAAATTCAGTTTTTTCCTTTTATAGCAACTTATACAAATCAGAATTCAACAACCCCTCTTGTGAAATGTTTATTGGTAAGATTAAAAAACACACAGTCACAATTGACGAGGACTTGAAAAAACCTTGTGATTCTGATCTGAGCAGAGAGGAAATCAAAACTGCACTTTTCTCAGTGAAAAAGGGTGAATCCCCAGGTGGAGATGGGCTTTCAGTTGAATGTTACATTCATGTGTGGGATCTCATTCAGGAGCCTTTATTCTGTATGTACTGTGAATGTGTTGGTCAGGGTGAGATGATTACAACTATGAAACGAGGCGTTATATCTCCAGATAAAGACGACCTATTGATAGAAAACTGCCGACCTGTCACTCTCCTTACTATTGATTACAAGATTCTGGCATCAGTTTATGCAACTAGATTAAAAATGGGTCTTCCTCATATTGTTGCTGAAACACAATCAGGGTTCATTAAAGACAGACACATAAGTAATAACATCAGACTTATTTTGATTTATTAGACTATGCAGATTCGGTCCACTCAGAAGCATTCATTCTCTTTTTGGACTTTTATAAAGCTTTGGACACCATTGAACATAAGTTTCTTACAGAATGTCTTCAATTGTTTGGCTTTGGAAATCAATTTATAGATACTGTTGAAATGTTTTATAAAGGAATTAATAGCTCAGTGATTATTAACCACAACACCTCTAATAGATTTGATATAAATCGAGGTGTTAGGCAACGATGCCCGATTTCACCTTTGTTATTTATCTTAGTTGTTGAATTATTGTCATTAAATATAGTACATGACACAGATTTCAAAGGCATCTCTATATTCAATAGAGAAATAAGAATTTCTCAGCTGGCGGATGATACAACCCTTTTCCTGAAAGACAAAGAACAGTTGGTCAAAGCTATTGATCTAGTTAAACAGTTTTCATCAGCATCAGGCCTGAAACTTCATGGATCTAAATGTGAACTATTGCCCATACACAACTGTGACGATGCTTTCATAGATAATATCCCAGTAAAAACCTCAGTCAAGTATTTGGGCATTCATATAACAAAAATGTAATAGCGAGGCAACACCTGAACTTCTCTGGAAGAATGAAAAAAACTAGAGATATCTTTAACCTTTGGCTTCAGAGAGACGTGACATCATACGTCAGGGTCCTTTTGTCAAAAGCTGAAGGCGTCTCTCATTTTGTTTATCCATCTCTTTCTGTTTGTCAATGATGCCACTGCTGAGGAAATTAACAAGCTTTTTCTGGACTTTGTCTGGAGGAATAAAACACACAAGCTTAAAAATGCAGTTCTATCTAACAGCAGAGCGGAAGGCGGCTTGAAGTGCTTAATCTCATTGATATTATAAATACTTTTAAAATCAATTGGTTAAAAAGATGTTTGACACATCAAAATTCATTGTGGTTCTTCATCCCCAATCATATTTTTGAAAAAATTGGTGGGCTTGCTTTCGTTTTAACCTGCAACTACTCACCTGACAAGCTTCCAGTCACGCTGTCCGAATTTCATCAGCAATCACTTCTTTCTGGGAAAATATGTTTCAATCACAATTTGTCTCCTCACAAAACTCTGTTATGGAATAACGAGTGTATTACTATTAGGAATAAGTCTCTTTTTTATTCCAGATGGTTTGAGAGAAGTATAAATAATATTTTGTCTGTTTTGGATGAACATGGTCTTGTCCTCTCCTGTGAGAGTTTTTTATCGCCTCATAATTTTCCTTTACCTTTCAAAGAATACAACTCTGTGATAAGAGCAGTCCCCTCTGGCTCACTTAGTTTAATGAGAAGTCACCGATCTTTCTGTGGAGAAAATAGACCAGAGAGCAAATCTGTTTTACTTTTGAATGGTATCAACATACAAGACAAGAAATGTAACAATAAACATATAAGGAGAGTTTTTCAAGATAAAAAGAGGTTTTCTCCACGAGGAAAATGTTACTGGTGCTCTCATTTAGAGGACATAGACTGGGAAAGCCTGGCTTTACCTCACAAATACTGTATTCATAACAAAGGAAAAGAAACTCATTTCAAAATTCTTCACAAAATATATCCCGTTAACTCCTTCATTTCAAAATTCGTGGATGTGGACAGCTCCTGTGTTTTTTGTGGGCAAACTGATGAAACTTTAAACCATCTGTTGTTTGAATGTAATGTCACAATGCAATTTTGGTCGGACTTGTGTTCTTATATCTTCCCCAATGTCGACATGTCATACTGCTTTTCCCTTAAAGATGTTATATGTTATTATGAACATGAGAAGAACAAGTCTCTTCAGTATTTAGTTAATTTTTTCATTTTATTTGGTAAATATTTTATTCATAAGCAAAAATGTTCAGCCTCCAAACCAACCTTTCCTCATTTTTTAATTGAATTCAATTCACTTTATAAATCCCAGCCTGAGTTAAAAATAAAAAGAATACAACATTTTTAGACAACTATGAAAAGATATTTGACGTTCTCCCTGGCATTTAATGACATTTATGATAACAGAGATTAGTACATGCATATATGTGTTGACATGACAATATAGTATTTATTTACTTATTTATTTATTTATTTTATTTGTTTAAATTTTATTTTATATGAGATCCTTGCTGTATTTATTTATTCTATTTATTGACCTTTGAATGTGAAACAGCTCTCATGTGTTGTGTTAGTGTTTGACACTTTGTATAAATTGAATACTTAAATAAAGAGAGAAAAAAAAAAGACCCTCTGAGGTGCGCAGCCAATGGCCACACGTCACGTGACTCAGCACCACAAGTCAGAAACACGTCCTTGTTTCTGCTTTTTTATTTTGTTAATATTTATTATTTTCACGACAGAGTTTTTCTATTAAGCGCTGGTGTTGTTGAGTGTTGCTGTCTGTTGCTGACTTGCTGTTGTGTATCAGCCCAAACATGAGAGCTGTGTGGTCCAACCTCAGGTTCGGGTCGGGCTTCATCAGTATCCCCGGTATGATGGTTACAGCCTGGAGGAAATATGAGTCAATATCATGGGACTGCTTATTAGGAGCTGTGCTCTCGGACTGTATGATACATCGCGTATATGAGTGCGTGCGTGCGTGCATGTGTTGTGTGGACGTGTGTCCAGAGGCTGTTTGATTTGGACTTAGTTATATAGTGTGAGACCTTTCTGGTGCCGCTGCCTTTCACTGAAGCAACTTGAGGCTTTCAGCTGCACCGGGACTTTTATTTTCTCTGTGACTTCTGTTCTCTGTTACTGTGAACAGTCATTTGTGCTGGATTTCTGTTGATCACTGTGATAGTTGGGCGACTCGGACCAACTCAGGGCAGAGTGGTCCCGGGTTCTGGGAGCTAATGGGAAGAAAAGGTGTTTGTTCCTATGCAGCTGTTTCACCGCTGGATCGGGGGCCGACTCAGGGCCCAGTGGAGCCCAGTGGAGACACGGGGTCTCTTCAGGTTGTCACCGCTGGTTGGCTGCTTTTTCACAATCTGTAGCGCAAACAACCTGAATTCACGGTGGCGACCGGGTCTTAAGGACAAATATAAAGTGACAAGTAGAACAATGGGAGGTAAATCCAGCAAAAACCAGGAGGCTGGCGCAGGAAACCTATTGTATTTTAGCCGACTTTCCTATTTCCTAACTTGTTTTAATGTATTTAAAATGCTTTTGCTGCAGCTGTGTGCGCCTGTAAAGCACTTTGAGTTGCCTTGTGTCTGAATTGTCTGTACAAATAAACTCGCCTTAGTTGTCTTTGTTTATCAGGTGATATTGTAGGCTGCACATAAAACATATGTGCCAATGAGGCAGCTGATATTCTCCATGACAAGACTTTTTATGTTGAGCTGTAACCTTGGCACCACTTATTATGTAAAACCTTTATTCTCTTCTATAAGTGTGTGACTGTATTTACCAGCCCAAACATAAAAGTTACTGTATATTCAACCTTAGATTGTGCAATAGGTCCCATATGTGGACTGTGTGTGTGTGTGTGTGTGTGTGTGTGTGTGTGTGTGTGTGTGTGTGTGTGTGTGTGTGCGTGTGTGTGTGTGTGTGTCACAGTCCGGCCGAGGCAGCGACGATGCAACTGTCATCTGATATAACAGTTATAACACCAACACACACACCTTCACTTTGAATGTGCACGTCACCATGTGCACGTTTTTAATTGACAACAACTGAAAGGCACAAGAGTTCAGGTGCAAACAAACAGATACACAAATGTAAGCAAAACAAACCCAAGACAGAAATAACAGGAACACAGTGAGCAGACAAACAGCTTTCACAGTAACACTGACATGTTTTGCACTTTGTTTAGTTCCACACAGAAATTCACTGCTTAAATCTGAAAATCCCCAAATTTCTGTTCATGAACAAAGAATTTCTAACAAACAAACTTGACAGGAAAATGTGCAGTCCTGCAAAAAATATGAAATAAAACTACAGATCTAACGCATCATATATTAAGAGTTCATTTGCAAAGAACAAATAAAAGCCTTCCTTAAAACTAATGAACAGCTGTTTGATGCACACACGTGATTTAGGATCAATACAATCTAAGATATTTATAATGCTTAAACATAACTTCATAATGTGTTGTTAATAAAAAGATGCATAATCTAATAAGATCAGAAACTAACGAGAAGAAGTCTCGTTTGTTTGTGTAAATAAATGTCTGAACACGTGTTGAATGCGTTTGGTCAACTCTCATTTCAAACAAGGGAAACTAGTTCAGCTGCCCGAGTCATGGTGCTGAGTGAATATGCAGAAAAATAGTAATAATACCTATTGTAGTAATAATAATGATAATAATAATGATGATAATAATACAAACTATATATATATATAGTGCATATTGATAAAAGTAGCCTACTGCAACTTTACTTTTTTTTACCATGTAATGTTATTTTATACAATATCATATTTTATAATGTTGTCATGGAGTTTATCACTTCACTGCTAAAAGAGAAGAAAGCACATTCACTGCCAGTTGCAGTTTCTTATCTTGATTTGGAGACTTTTTAATTATTTGTCTCCATGATTGTTAATTTTATTACTGAGATGATCAGAAATCACTGTGTAAAAACCACGTTGGTGCTTTTTATTCCAACAGACGTCACATTTACGTGTCAGGATCTGGTTATTATAGACACAGATTGAATATTTAACCGTCATGTATCATCACAGTAGCAGCGTCACACAGCAGCAGAGCGAGCCAGAGAGAATAAATCCAGTTTAAAAGGCTCCAGGTGTGTTTGTGCGGATATCGCGTGGCTGCACCACCACGGAAAGGACACTGCTGTGTTACTATTGGTCCAGGCTCACACACAAAGAGACAGAAGGAAAGAAAGAAGAGGCTCAGAGAGGAACACATGTCAAAGTAGCTTGTAGGAGGAGACTGTGAGACCCGGCTGAGGTGCATGAATACAGAAGTGAGGCTCGTCCTGCTGCCAGAACATTAACGGGTCCACTGAGCAGTAAACCCAGACCACAGACTGCATTTAGTGTGTCTGCAACTAAACAGGAGGATTCAGGGTCTAATCAGTGTGTAGATGACAGAAGCTGCAGCTGCTGGGTGATGAAGCTGACTCTGGTCATGTTCCTGTGTTTTTATCATTCACTGAAACCATCAGCGCTGAGTGAGTTTCATTGTTGTCTGATTCATCTTCTCTGTCACTTTGCTTCTGAATGACGCCTGTTTACTGTGACTGAAGGAGGCTCTGTGCATTAACACTGTGCAGCCTGTCAGCACTTCACTGTTGCTGACTTTATTTAAGTTGCTCTCAGTGAACACAGAGAATCTACAGTTTCCCGGTCTCATGCTGTCACACCTTGTTGTAAACCAGCCGTGTGTGTAATGTGGATGTACTGTGCTGAGGACTTGAAGACTCCAGGACCAACTGCTGCCAGCTCGAAGACAGGGAGTCCAGTATCGACGCCATTAGTCACGCAGCAACGTTACAGTCCTGTTATCTGACAGCACCCGGGGCATCTCTGTCGCAACCTGTACACTTTGTGGAAACAAATGTTTTTCATTGCACACTTGCTGTTTGCTGCAGGTGATCTTGTGCAGCTTGACAACTATCTTTATTCCTTTTATCTCTTTAGAGAGAGAGAGAGAGGTTCAGAGAGAGGCACCTCATGGGACACAACACCCACAGAGAAACTCAACCTTCAGTTCTGCAAGGAAATCCTCAAGGTCCACAGAAACGGTCCAAACCATGCATGTAGAGCAGAGCTGGGACACTTCCCTCTCTCTCTACACATGATCCAAAGGTCAGTTAAGTTCCAGGTTCACTCAGCACAAGCTGATCTTGCTTCCTGTCACCACAGAGCCTCTCTCAGTAACAGCCTCTGTCCAGAGACAGACCCTCTGAGAAACACCAGAGACACAGAGGCACCTGGCTGCAGGCTCCTCTGTCAGGACACCTCCTCTGTCAGGACACCTCCACTGTCAGGACACCTCCTCTGTCAGGACACCTCCACTGTCAGGACACCTCCTCTGTCAGGACACTTCCTCTGTCAGGACACCTCCTCTGTCAGGACACCTCCACTGTCAGGACACCTCCTCTGTCAGGACACCTCCACTGTCAGGACACCTCCACTGTCAGGACACCTCCACTGTCAGGACACCTCCTCTGTCAGGACACCTCCACTGTCAGGACACCTCCTCTGTCAGGACACTTCCTCTGTCAGGACACCTCCTCTGTCAGGACACCTCCACTGTCAGGACACCTCCTCTGTCAGGACACCTCCACTGTCAGGACACCTCCTCTGTCAGGACACTTCCTCTGTCAGGACACCTCCTCTGTCAGGACACCTCCACTGTCAGGACACCTCCTCTGTCAGGACACCTCCTCTGTCAGGACACCTCCACTGTCAGGACACCTCCTCTGTCAGGACACCTCCACTGTCAGGACACCTCCACTGTCAGGACACCTCCACTGTCAGGACACCTCCACTGTCAGGACGGGAAGTGAGGACATTTAAATCTGGATGTCACCTGCCTTTTCATTCAGAGAGACCAGCGAGTGAGCCTGTGTCGCGAGTAGCGGTGAGTAGCTGATTTTTATTATCCACAGAAAGTAAATGCATGGTTTCTTGTGTTCTTCGTCAACATAGGTGCCGTAAAATAATAACGTTATAGAAGTTATTAATGATGCAAATGACCGGATGTTACATGTGGGCTTGGGTTGTTGTTTTGAAGCAAAGTTAGAGAACGTCAAAGTTGACTTTCACCAGTGGAGGTTAGCATCAACAGCGTCAGTTATCAGGGATTATTAACTGTATAGTGCAAAACCTAAAGTAACTGTTCGCATTTGTTTGTATGTAACGTTATAAAACATTTTAGTAAACTCTCCTTGCATCAGCTGGGCATCGTCACAAAGCTGAAAACGTGTCTTTCTGAACTCACAGACGTGATATGTGAGACAGCCGAGCTGCCAACACGATGCAACACACCACCATGTTTTGCCAGAGGTCGACTGGCTAATTAGTGATGTCACCTGTTTAAGTGCACGAGTGGAATCAAAATGTGGCACATTTGTACTTTTTTATTTGTCCACCTCTGTTGTAAACTACAGTATATAAACAAAACGAATAGTAAGTGAAATTACTGAGAAGTAGCTTCTGCACCATCACTACTTTTATTTTTGATACTGAGGAAGGAAATACACATTTAGAGCGACGTCTGAGAAGAGAAGGGCCTCTGACCTCCAGACTGACTGATGGGATCTTTTCTCTTTCTTTTTGGAGCTTGTGTTTTGAATATTACACCTGATCCTTTTGCTTATCTGTATATTTTCAGGAAGAAGAGCAGCAGGCTGAGGTCTCAGTCAGACCTAAGCTTTTTCACAGCATCTATTGCTCAGACACTGTCGGTGCAGCAGCTGTGGTGCAGACATCTTTCTTTCTGTCTTTTCCATAGGACTCGGTTGAAGATCTCATTCTTCACGATTGCAGACGTGCAGCAGAGCGGGTTGAGGCCAACAGACAACTGTTGTCTGCCAAAGTGGACCTGCCTGATGTTCTGTGCTTGGGGAGGAGAAACAGGCTGAGGGTGTGGAGAGAAGAGGATGAGCATGAAAAGGAAACAATCCTGGAGCCCTTCAAGTTCACGTTTTACAACACTGAGGACATGTGGAAATTCTGCGGAGAAATAATGGACAGAAGAAATGATTTGGCCTGTTGTGAATGTCACACAGATGAGTGAGTTTGTGTTCAAGAATAAAGGGCTACAGAACATTTAATCATGTTGTGACTTGGTGTGTTTTTTATGTTTTTCTCATGGATCCCTGAATAATTCACTTGGATTTTACTGTAGATATCAAGAGTAAGGGTAGTATTCAGTGGTACTTGGGTGTTCCAGCAGCACAAGAACATAATTAGCATAGACATGAGACCAAACATGAAATTTATGGTGGTAAAGAATAAAAATACAGAATAATACAACAGGAAAAAAAATTGAAAAAATATAAGAGCAGTGCAATAAAGTGAAATGACAATGAAAAGGCAGTGAACTACTGTATATACTGTGTAGTACACAATAAAATGTATCGGCCAATGACATCTTATGAGATGTTGGCTTATGAATATGAGTAATAACTTAAAAGACAATTTGTGCACTGAGCAATGTTCTTCCTGCCCTCCATTGTTTTCATTGATCAACTATTTGACCTTCTCTTTTCAAGGTCCTCAGCTTTGTAGTCGGCTGCAAATAGACTGTTGAGCCCGACTCATATCACCACCGTTTGTTTTTCCTAATGACTAAGTTGTAAAATGAGCAGTGCAGTGTATTAGTCGGGCTTTTTGTCGAGATTTGGACAGAATAAATCAAAATGCCCACGTTGGGGCTCGTGCGCAACATACAAGGAAAACACAGACCAAAAACGACAAACAAAAAAGTTTACTATGTAAATACGATACAACGATTTATACTATAGACAAGGAATCAATAGATTTTACGTCATATTGTTTACTAATTAATGCATTTGTGAGGAAAACGATTCAACCGGAAGTGCATTCGCGATTTTATTTTGAAATGGATCCCGTGCATTTCCTGTCCTGACAGTGGAGCTCGTGCAGAGTCCAGAGAGGCAGCTGGCAGCCTGATCTGTCCAACCACATGTACAAGACCCCAGCTGAGGTTTGTTGTCAGCAAACTGTCGCAGTATTTTTCTGAGCCAACAGAAGAGCAGTGGACTTCTGTGAAACATCTGCTAAGATATCTGAAAGGCTCAGTTGAAATAATTGTGTTACAGGAAATGTGAGGATGAGAAACTTGGGCTACGAGCACAGTGACGCAGACTGGGCTGCTGATGTAACTGACAGTTACTACTCAAATGTGCCACCAGAGGGAGAATCACTTTCCCTGCAGTTGCAACACGTGTAATATAAGTTAATCAATATAGAGTTTATTATTTCATGTTGATAGTGTTTGTGTGGCTGTGGTGGTTTAGTTAGTCTTTGACCTTTTAGATTTCAGCTCTTATAAAAGAAACCCTCTTTGTTTTCACTCAGGAACGCAGGAGTTTTACCTGTTTGGGTCATTGATTAATATTAAAATGTCAGTCAGCCACAGGCCCAGATGTTGTATGGTAGTAACACATCTGTATGTATTGTCTGTACATTTATATCTACATGTTGCTGTAAAAAAAAAAGCCTATTTGTTGAATTTCCTCTGTGGATTTCCAGAGTTCGTGACAGAGTGATTTCTAACTGAGGTGTGTTGTTTTTCCTTCAGAGAGCTGCAGATTCAAGATAAGGAGGGTGTGACTGCTATCAGACACACACACACACACACACACACACACACACACACACACACACACACACACACACAGGGAGGAACCCTGAAAGTGAAAGTGTTCAGTCAGACTCCATTTTCAGATGAAGAGCAGAAGGAGAGCAGCTGGAGTCTGAGGCAGGGTGAGTGTTAACAACACATTGTGATTATTTACTGTGACTTTACTTACTGTGAGTCAGTTTTCTCCCTGTGGACTGTGGAGGAAAGAAATGTTGGAGTCAACTCAACACTTTGATTCATCTGTGGACACAAAGTCCTGATTGGCTGAATAATCCTCTTTAAACCTCCAGTAACCCAAGAAAACAAGCACAGGTGTGAAGAAAAGTGACCAGGTGGACTTCTGGCTGCTTTTATTATACTGTATAATGTGTGTGTGAAGGGGAGAGAGAGTGTGTGTTACTTCCTGCTCTCTCGGTCTTGTGCGACTCTTGAACAAACTTGTTTCCTGATTCTTGTGTCCTGAGCTCACAGCTGCTGTTTCACCTCTCAGACTGACTTCAGAGCAGAAGATGAGTGTTTGTGTGAAGGAGGAGGAGGACAGAGCAGAGTCTCCAGTATCCAGCTGTCTGTCTGTGAAGAGTGACCGGTCCAAAGGTCTTCCTCCAGTCTTCAGTAATGAACCTGGACCATCAGACTCAGAGTAAGACACCTGATACTAACTCATTTATGTGACTTTGTTCTGTTCCCTCTCTCACTGCCGTGCTTTGTTCTGTTGATTTTGTATTTTTATATTCAAAATTCATGTAAAATGTATTTTCTACCTAAATCTAACAGACTTTTCACAGCTCATGTTCCTCTTACTATCTGTGGCAGCTGTCAGTCTCCTAAAAAGCTGTAATCTGATCTAAGAGGACAAACAGAAACTTTGAAAGCTCCTTTTCATCAACAGTAGCAGTAGTTTGTGTGTTTAGAGCTTCTTAAATGACTTTGTCATCAGAGAATTTCTCAAAGATTCATGAGATATCAACACAAACATGTTGGTGTTTGCAGAGTTCAGTCCAACAGACAGAGAGCAGAGTCTCCAGTATCCAGCTGTCTGTCTATGAAGAGTGACTGGTCCAACGATCGTCCTCCAGCCTTCAGTAATGAACCTGGACCATCAGACTCAGAGTAAGACACCTGATACTAACTCATTTATGTGACTTTTTTCAGTTCCCTCTCTCACTAACGTGTTTTGTTCATGTTGTGTTTGTATATTTCAACAACAATGTATTTGCTAACTAACTTTAACAAACCTTTTGGGGCTCATGACAGAGAGATCATTCGTCCCATCGTCCTCTTAGTGCTGTCAGTCACGTAAAAAGCTGTAATCTGATCAAAGAGGACAAATAGAAATGGTTAAACTTCTTATTTATGGACAGGAGGAGTTTGCTCCCTCTATGAATTTGTGATTAGACTTTTTTTTAAAAAGTAATCTCATAGTTAAAGTCACGTCATAGTTAAAGTCACGTCATAGTTAAAGTCACGTCATCGTGGTCGACCTCAGTTATTGAGAACACTTTTAACTCCAGGTTCAAACTGACTAAACAGAAGAGTTGAAATAACACAAGCAGCCATTTTTATTCCAGACTGAAGCTGAATTCATCAGAAAAGTAAAGACAGTTTTACTGTCCTCTGTCAGCTGATCTGAGCTTCAACAGTGTCGACCAAATCTTGATATTTTTAGAAACAATCAACAAATGGTTTCAGTCCTAAAGAAATGTCTTCACAGAGAGAAGAAGAGGAGGCATGTTTCTGTGGAGGAGCAGCCGTCCTGCTGTGTTTCCTGTCAGGACGTCCTGAAGGATCCAGTCTCTACCAGCTGTGGACACTGGTTCTGCAGACAGTGCATCACATCATACTGGGACCAGTCTGCTTCACCAGGACACTCCTCCTGTCCCCAGTGTGGAGAAAGTAAGACTATATATCTGTCTGCTGATGTCTTCATGTCTGAACACACTACTTGTTGTTTTAATACATTTGTTATGTCTCACATTAACCAATCAGAGAGCTGCTTGTTCTCTGTATGCAGAGATGGAGATGGAGAAGTGTCAGACAGCAGCTTGAGACAAAACAGCACTTTAAACAACAGTCCACATTAGCTTTCCTGCTAACATCTCCTCCTCCTCTAACCTACAAACACACACCCCGTCCTGCAGATCCACTTGTTGAACAAGTCACCGAACAAACATCCAGTGAGGAAAAGTGCACTGCTAACATCTATTTTCAGGCTGCAGCAGATGCTAATTAGCTGCTCAGTGTCAGCACATTAAACAGCTTAAAATGTAACCTGCTTCATTACAATAGAGAGTTTTCAGTCTGAACAGGAGAGTTTTCAGTCTAACAGGAGAGTTTTCAGTCTGAACAGGAGAGTTTCAGTCTGAACAGGAGAGTTTCAGTCTGAACAGGAGAGTTTCAGTCTCAACAGGAGAGTTTCAGTCTGAACAGGAGAGTTTCAGTCTCAACAGGAGAGTTTCAGTCTCAACAGGAGAGTTTTCAGTCTAACAGGAGAGTTTTCAGTCTGAAGTTGTGTCGAGTTTCTTCTGTTCTGATGTCACTGGGGAGTTTGTGTCACTATTGTGGATCCAGGACATCAGACAGTCTGGATCTAGTTGAGCAGTAGCTGGTCCTCCCTTGTAGTGAGGGAATAACAAGCAGTCAGCAGCAGCAGAGTGTAGTGGACGGGCTGAGGTGCAGGTGGTGGTCATTTACAGGGGCCAACCTGAGATGTTGTCCCTCAAGCAAAGGAGTTGAGTTCAAGAAACAGTGCTGTGCATAGAGGTGAGCCCAACTAAATCTAGTTGGTACCGCCCCACCTCCGGCACCAGCACCTGTTCCTTCCCCCATGAGAGGAGACACTCCCTGTCCTGAGGACCAGTCTGAGATGCCAGGAATCAGCACACCTGCCTTCTTTTGCATGAAACTGGCACACACCCGACCCCAATGCCCGTCCCTGCTGGTAGTCAGCCCACAGGGTGGCGTCTCCATGTAGTCAAAGGCCAGACACCAGATATCCACCAGCGACCTCCACTCCCAGGTTGAGCTCCAGAAAGGTGCCCTGATGTCTCTTTCCTGGTTCAGGTGCTGCAGCACCTTTGTGGCTGATTCATAAAGGCTCTTTGAATCACTCTCAGTCCGGCTCCTCCTCTGGGGCTAATTAGCTTTGCGAGACCCTGCCAGGGGCTAATGCCCCCGACAACAGAGCTCCGAGGATCACAGGGACACACAAACCTCTCCACGACGTTAAGGTGGAGAGAAAGACAAAGAAAACAACAAACATGTTCTTATACTGATGGTTTTAACTTGTAATGAAAAGACCATTGATGCTGATTGTCACACTGTATTTTTTGTCTCCCACTTTTGTCTCTTTTTTCAGTGAATGTTGGTCTGCAGGAGGTTTTCCATGAACATAAGATCAGTCTGAGGAGGAGATGTGAACGTGTGACTGAAGGAAGTGATGAAACAGGAAGTGATGAAACAGGAAGTGGAACCCTCCTCAACAAGATCTACACTGAGCTCTACATCACAGAGGGACAGAGTGAAGAGGTTAATACCCAACATGAGGTGAGGCAGCTGGAGACAGTTTCCAAGAAGGAGACCTTCAGTGAAACTCCAATCAGGTGCTACGACATCTTTAAAGCCTCACCTGACCAACAGAGACCCATCAGAGTGGTTCTGACCAACGGCGTCGCTGGCGTTGGAAAAACCTTCTCGGTGCTGAAGTTCACTCTGGACTGGGCAGAGGGCTCCGAAAACCAAGATGTCAGTCTGCTGGTTCCGCTGTCGTTCAGGGAGCTGAACCTGATCAGAGATGAGCAGTACAGTCTTCTCAGGCTGCTCCATGTTTTCCATCCAACATTACAGAAGGTGACAGCAGAGAAGCTCGCTGTCTGTAAACTTCTGTTCATCTTTGACGGCCTGGATGAAAGCAGACTGTCACTGGATTTCAAGAACCATGAGGTCGTGTCTGATGTCACACAGGAGTCATCAGTCAGCGCGCTGCTGACAAACCTCATTGAGGGGAAGCTGCTTCCCTCGGCTCTCGTCTGGATAACTTCCCGACCTGCAGCAGCCAATCAGATCCCTCCTTCACGTGTTGACAGGGTAACAGAAGTACGAGGCTTCACTGACGCCCAGAAGGAGGAGTACTTCAGGAGGAGGTTCAGTGATGAAGATCTGTCCAGCAGAGTCATCTCACACATCAAGACCTCCAGGAGCCTCCACATCATGTGTCTGATCCCAGTCTTCTGCTGGATCACTGCTACAGTTCTGGACCACATGTTGACTACAGGCCAGAGAGGAGAGCTGCCCAAGACCCTGACTGACATGTACTCACACTTCCTGCTGGTCCAGACAAAGAGGAAGAAGCAGAAGTACGATGAGGGACGTGAGACGAGTCCACAGGAGCTGATGAAGGCTGACAGGGAAGTTCTTCTGAAGCTGGGGAGGCTGGCGTTTGAACATCTGGAGACAGGAAACATCATGTTCTACCAAGAAGACCTGGAGCGGTGTGGTCTTAATGTCACAGAGGCCTCGGTGTACTCAGGAGTTTGTACAGAGATCTTCAGAAGAGAGAGTGTGATCTTGCAGAAAACAGTCTACTGCTTTGTTCATCTGAGCGTTCAGGAGTTTCTGGCTGCAGTCTACATGTTCCACTGTTACACCAACAGGAACACAGAGGTACTGGAGGACTTCCTGGGAGGACAGAGTCCCTCAACCCTGGATGACTTCCTGTGGAGCGCCATGCAGAAATCCCTCGAAAGTAAGAATGGTCACCTGGACCTGTTTGTCCGCTTCCTTCATGGCCTCTCTCTGACGTCCAACCAGAGACTCTTAGCAGGTCTGCTGGGTCGGACAGACAACAGGCCAGAAATCATCCAGAGAGCCATCAACAACCTGAAGAAGATGAACAGTGATGAGATCTCTCCTGACAGAAGCATCAACATCTTCCACTGTCTGACGGAGATGAACGACCACTCAGTCCATCAGGAGATCCAAGAGTTCCTGAAGTCAGAGAACAGATCAGAGAAGAAACTCTCTGTGTTTGACTGCTCAGCTCTGGCCTACATGCTGCAGATGTCAGAGGAGGTTCTGGATGAGTTGGACCCAGATAAATACAACACATCAGAGGAGGGAAAACTGAGACTGATTCCAGCTGTGAGGAACTGTAGAAAGGCTCGGTAAGTCCAGATGTGATGAACATTAAAATCCTGGTAAAGCTGAAGCCTTCAGTATTAAAGACAAACACTTTACACACATGCATTATATAAAACCTCAACACGATACATGTTTTCCTCAACAAGTATGAAACCTGCTGATTGAATCAATGATCATCACCAAGCTCAGAGATGAAATGACATGTAGTCGTCTACTTTCCAAAACATTTCCTTCAGCCAGGTGAACTCCACCTGAGACAAATGATCACCCATCAAATGATAATAACTCAATCTTTAGCACTAATTATACTATTGATGCAGTAGAAGACGCTGAATTAATTTAATGGGAGGTGAAAAGCAGACGGAGCGACAGAATAAAATGCATCAAAGAACAAAATCCACACAAACACATAACTGAGGTAAACACATACGAGTGCAGTTACAACCTACAGTGAATTTACATGAAGCTTCATGAATATAAATCAACTCAAATCTGACACGTTTACATTACAGTCATTTGGACACTTTGTCCTGAACATCAGTTTGGTTCATGTTGCTCAAGGACACTCAGGAGGTTCATTTATTGATTTATTTTCTTGATATAAGACTTTTAAAAGCAGTTACAAAGTGCTGTACACACATTAAACAGCAACACAACGAAAGAGGCACAAGAAAAAGCAAGTTTTACCCGACAATTACAAATATAAATATAAAGAGCACAGAATGAATCAAACAAACCAAAATCAAACATGAAGATAAAAACATCCACATCAGGGTTAAAAGCAGCTTTATTCAAGTGTGTTTTGGGGGCTGATATAAAACGGGGCAGCGATTCAGCCCCTCTGATCTCCTCAGGCAGGGAAAGTCTGGGGCCTCGTGGGCAGAAGGAGCTCAAGTTTCAAACTACAAACCTTGTGATCAATGACTGACCAGCTCAGGCCGACCAACTGACCCCCTGTGCTTTGTGATGCAACATGTATTAATCTGTTTTCACAATAAAGTCTCACATTTTATTGTTTTAATGTTCTTTTATCTGTAATCACAGATTTATTAGATGTCGACTCTCAGAGAGTCACTGTGAAGTCGTGGCCTCAGCTCTGAAGTCCAACCCCTCCCATCTGACAGAACTGGACCTGAGTAGAAACTACGACCTGCAGGATTCAGGAGTGAAGCTTCTCTGTGCTGGACTGGAGAGTCCAAACTGTCGACTGGAGGTTCTGAGGTCAGTTCATGTGTTTCTGTGTAGATCTATAACATTTAAATCAGAACAGAAGTTTTAAATTTCCTTCAGTTCACTTGTTTTCTGGGTTTGTCTGAGCTCAAATCACAACAACTCAGTTTAAAGTTTGACTGCAGATTATATATTTATATCACACACACACACACACACACACACACACACACACAGATACACAGAGATTTAAATCTCTGAAAAGAAAGTGTTGAATGTTTGAAAAAAGGATGTTGGATGATGTTTAAGTCACGTTGGACAGAAGACACCTCCTCATGTATTTATGTGCTCTTCATTGGATAACAGTGTCTCTTTATTTCAATGTTAAAGGATTATTACGTACCTTCTTCATGTATTCTTACTGTAGTTAAGTGCACTTAAAATGAGTCACATGACAACTGTGTCCCAATAAATTCACTTAGAATAAAAATTATAACAGCCATAAAAAATAAATGTAACCATCCACAGTGAATCACAGTAAACCCAACATGTGGTTTTCTACTGACCTTGTTCACAATGAAACTTTAACAAGTCAAACCAATGAATTCAGTGCAATGTTCCTTTAACCTTGTTTTGTTACTATTCACTGTCAATTGACTTTTGTTCAAACACAAACATGTTCCTTTAACTTTGCTCTGCTATTGATCACTGCTGATGAACTTCAGCACCAAAGACCTTCATTAGTATTAAACACACCTGAAGAACTCTTATAGGACCTTTAAGTGGTACTTCATTATGTTGTGGGCCCACACACACACACACACACACACACACGCTGGCAACCAGGGAGCACAACACAGAGAAATAAGACAAACGTCACGTTGCAGGCCTGGTTGAAGCTGGGGAGCGTGGCGGCCAGATACAGTTGAAGCCGGTTCACTTTGACCGAGCAGAAACAACAGGTGAGTTCTCACCGTAGCAGAGCTCAAGTCACAAGAGTCCCAGTAGTGCAGCTCCAAGCTGAAGGGGATACGCGGCGGCTGATGGCAAGCTGACTGTGGAGGACCCTCGGCCGACTGTGGCCGGTTGCAGACGAGGAAAAATCGTCGGAAACGAGACTGAAAATTCAACCATCTTAATAACAGGAGCTTTAAATAGCAGAACCAAATGTTCCATCAGTTTCTGTGGGATTTTATTTGGCTGCACAACATGAGTTTGTACAGATGGAGCCTCTGGTGGAGCTGCAGAGTTTAAGAGGTGACATCACTACGTCTTTATTGAAGCAGCAGCACGTTGTCATTAATATTAATGAGAGCTCTGTTTCACTTTGTGTGTTTGACAGTGTTGAACCTGCATCCTGTTGGGTTCAGGTGTTTGGAGCTTCATTTTCTAAACGTCTACATCCTGAACCTTCTTCAGCTCTGAACAGATTATTAAACACTGAATGATTTCAAGCAGGAACATTAAAGTCTTTTAAACTGACATCATTTATTCTTTATTCAGATTGATGAGCTGCAGTTTGTCAGAGATCAGCTGTGATTCTCTGGCCTCAGCTCTGAAGTCCAACCCCTCCCATCTGAGACAGCTGGAGCTGAGTCAAAACGAGCTGCAGGATTCAGGAGTGAAGCTTCTCTCTGCTGGACTGGAGAGTCCAAACTGTCGACTGGAGACTCTGAGGTCAGTTCATGTGTTTCTGTGTATCTATAAAATGTCATTAATTTACATGTTTTGCTCTCTCTCTCTCTTGCTCGCCCACACACAGCACACGTGTGGTTGTTTGTCTCAACAAGGAAACTCGCTTTACTTGAGAAAGGCTGCAGGCAGCGAGACAGAAGACTGCTGAAAGGTAGAAAGTGAAATGTTACTTCAGAGCGTGGAGGACGAGACGACTCTGGCTGTTCCCACTGACCAATCAGTGGTCTGCAGTGTGTTAGCTCCACCTTTTAGCGTGGGATCAGTGCATCAGTGAAGCTAAACGTGTTCATAGCTGTTTCAGACAGCCAAAGGTGGAGCCAAGAGCTGCTGGAGGCTCAACAATGGGTTAAATATGGAGGTAACTTCTCACATGTTCTCTCCTGGAAGACATTGGTAGTGTTTCACTCAGTTCATATTTCAAAGTGACAGAAATAGTTGTGTAACAAATGAAAAAGAGCTGAGAGAGAAGTTGAAACCTGGGCTCTGTCTCACCTGCACTCAGCTCACCAATCACAGAGTGAGGAAGGTGTTAATGTTTGTTTGTCACTTTTGTAAAGTGACAGAAGTTGTTGGACACAGACCCCCTAATCTGACATCAGAAAGGTGTGGCCCCCCGCAGAGATTTAAACCTCTGAAAAGAAAGTGTTGAATCTTTGAAAAAAGGAGGTTGGATGATGTTGAAGTCACGTTGGACAAAAGAAAATAAAAAAATTCAACACTTTTATTCTCTATCAACGTCATCATTGATTTGCACTTTTCCTTCTTGTCTCCGTCATTCTGAGTAGTTGTGAGTGGGAGGGGCCGGAAACATGCATCTGTTTCTCTGCTGTGCGATTGGCTGTTGATGTAGTGTTTTCTAGGTGAAGGAAAACGGACTCAAAAATAACTATCGAAAATAAATGTCATAAATTTATCATCGTTATGGTGGAAAATTTTATCATGAAAATGATCGAGATCGTTTTATCGCCCAGCCCCAGCTTAAAGTGTTCCTGCACCGTGCCGGATTTCCCATGTGGGTGTTTGGCTGCAGGAAAAAAAATTGTCCTATATTTAAAAAAATACGTCTTGATATCACTTTCGAGTTCATGAGTTCGTCTGCCAATGATATGAGAGGAACACAACTCTCCCTCTCTCAAACTAACATTATTAGCCAATCAGAAGTAGAATAGGACGGGTCTTGGAAAAATGTGCTTCAACCGAGTCCTGTGCTGCACAGATGCCCGAGCAGTGACGTCACGTAGGAGAGTAGCATGGAGAGTAAGTTCATGAAGCCTGGGGAAGATGCCCTCCTAATTGATAAAGGATTAAAATAAATGGCGCTGGGCGTGGATAGAAGAAATAGGGAAAGACGGTAAACCTTTCGGTAGCTGGTGCAAGAAGTTAAGAGGAGCAGCTGCTTCTGCACTTTGTGCTCGAGATGCTAATAAATGCAACTAGCGGTAAAACAGTGCTACCACGTCAGGAATCAGACTCAGCTGACGTACCGGCATCAATGACTGACCGTGTGTGTGACTTGAAAATACGCGTGTGCACGTTCATCGCAGAACACGATTTGTCTTTCAAGCTCTCCCAACCCCTGGTAAATGTATGCAAGAAAAAAGCTGAAGACAAAATTGCTCTGACAAAACTGTCTTTCTGTAATCAGCATGCCAGCTATTTGAACACACGGGATAACACCAGAGTTTAAGAGACGTGTTTTCTGCAAAAGGGAAGAGTTCTGACTCAAACCCACTGAAAAAAGGAAGAAATGCATCACTGTGTTTGTGTATTTTCTCTTTTGTATTTATTTCCCAACATTTAAGTTACCAGTTCTTGGAGCATTTTAATGTTTTGGTTTTCTTAATTGAATAATTATTTTATTGATATATTTTCTGTTTTCTATTAATTTCCTAGTATTTAATTTACCATTATTTCTTTTGAACAAAGCAATTATGGAAATGTTGCAATATAGAATTACAGTATTATCTACATTCACTGTTGCACTTTAACTGTTTGTAGATTGTTTTTCAAAATAAATGGTGCATGTGGTACGGAAGCGTGTTGCATTCACTTGGAAAAAAAATCTGTTTTTTCTGAATAATTGTTTTCTGTTTTTCGTGGTAATTTTTTTTCTGAATTATCGAGATACTTAGATCTCCCGCGAACCTCCAACCTGCAAGTGACTCCCATGGACCTATAGTGACTCCTGCACACACACACACACACACCCCAATGCATCATCTTGTATCCGTGGAGCATGCCGTATCTGTCCAACTGATCCTGGAGAAACATTGCTGTGTCTAGCAGATCTGAATCTGCTTTCCTTCTGAACATCTGCAAAGTCCTCAGGTGCCTGCGTAAAGTCGACAAACTAATGGTAATACCATCTACATGACTTACAGACAGGACTCTCTCCCAGTGTCGTAACCCAGATCAAAGTAAAACTTGATTAAACTAAACAAGCCGGTCATGTTTGTTTCCATTAAATCGAGCTCTCAATAAAGGAATGAATGCGTCTATTGTTTCAAATGCTGTTAAAAGCATTGAAAAAACTGTTAAAATGAGAATGTGAATGCAATACGCTTCCGTAAAATGGTGCATATTCCTTTTCCATATACCCTCAACTGAATGGTTGCCAATCAGATCTTATTCTTCCAATGCCTGACTGAATTTCACATACGCTTATAACATTGTCACCTTGTGATTGTGGGTCATCTTGTAACCTGTCAAGGACAAAGCTTAGCAGCAAAACTTGCTATCAAAAGGCCCATGATGTGTTTTTTCTTTGACCCTGCTTATGTATCCACGTCAAATACTGACGCTTTGGGACGGCGGCCGACCCGACCTACAATCCCAAAGCGTCAGTATTTGACGAGTTGGAACGAGACTGAAAATTCAACTATCTTAATAACAGGAGCTTTAAATAGCAGAATCAAATGTTCCATCAGTTTCTGTGGGTTTTTATTTGGCTGCACAACATGAGTTTGTACAGATGGAGCCTCTGGTGGAGCTGCAGAGTTTAAGAGGTGACATCACTACGTCTTTATTGAAGCAGCAGCACGTTGTCATTAATATTAATGAGAGCTCTGTTTCACTTTGTGTGTTTGACAGTGTTGAACCTGCATCCTGTTGGGTTCAGGTGTTTGGAGCTTCATTTTCTAAACGTCTACATCCTGAACCTTCTTCAGCTCTGAACAGATTATTAAACACTGAATGATTTCAAGCAGGAACATTAAAGTCTTTTAAACTGACATCATTTATTCTTTATTCAGATTGGAGGGCTGCAGTTTGTCAGAGATCAGCTGTGCTTCTCTGGCCTCAGCTCTGAAGTCCAACCCCTCCCATCTGAGAGAGCTGGAGCTGGGTAACAACAAGCTGCAGGATTCAGGAGTGAAGCTTCTCTCTGCTGGACTGGAGAGTCCAAACTGTCGACTGGAGACTCTGAGGTCAGACACCATTTTTTACTTCTGTGCTCAGATTAATATGATGTGAAAGTTGTGTTGACACTAAACTGCAGACATCAGCTGATATTATACTGATCCACACTGAGTATCTTAATGCTGAAGTCTGTTTTCTTCTTCTGTGGTTTAGTCCATTGACTGTGGCAGAGCAATGTTGAGCTGCACATTTAAAACCTTCATATAACAACATGAATAATTCACTCTGAACATCCTCAACTATTGATTTTCATCTCAGATTACAAATCATGTTTTTTAAAATGTTTTTTAAAGTGATGAGAAAAATACATACTACAATGAAAAGTTAAATAATCTCTATTTTAACTATCAGACAATAACAAATATATTCAGAATCATCTTTTTACAACATTTTAATGAAGCTTTGTGACGTTTATACTGACTGAATATTTAAATTGTGAAGTTTCATCATTTATTCTTTATTCAGATTGGAGTACTGCAGTTTGTCAGAGATCAGCTGTGCTTCTCTGGCCTCAGCTCTGAAGTCCAACCCCTCCCATCTGAGAGAGCTGCACCTGAGTGAGAACGAGCTGCAGGATTCAGGAGTGAAGCTTCTCTGTGCTGGACTGGAGAGTCCAAACTGTCGACTGGAGGCTCTGAGGTCAGACACCATTTTTTACTTCTGTGCTCAGATTAATATGATGTGAAAGTTGTGTTGACACTAAACTGCAGACATCAGCTGATATTATACTGATCCACACTGTAGCTACACTGGTCCAACAAAAGGCCACGATTCGTACTGATGTCTAGATTCTCAGCTTTATTTCTCCTCCTCCACCGACGTTGTTACAAAATCGTAGAACACCGTGAAAACTATAAGTAAAAGCATAAGAGTCCATATGAGTCCACTGAAGCTAATGCTAACACAATGTGAATAAACAAACACATGACAAGGACACTGTACGCTCAAGCATATCGTAAACAACCAAGAAATGAAATACAGATAAAACAAAAGCACAATTACCGTTTGCGCCTCTTGAACACAGTGTGAACAGCTCTGACCATGTGCCATAACCTCCTGCTTCCATGTCTGTGGTCCCGCTTCTGCTTCTGACCCACAATCCCACAGTTCACCCTCAAAACCAGACCAGGGTCATGTGACCATGCACTTTCAAAATAAAATGTCCTCACCTGAAGGTTTTGAAATCACAACTGAAATCATTTAGTATCACATTTGTACACAACATAAACTCTTTTTAATTCTCTTATTTATTGTCATGAATTTATGTCTATTTATTAACCTTTTTAAACACTTCATGAACTTAAACCTATTTATGTATCTTTGTAACATGTGAACATAGATTTACACAATGAAATCTGTCTCACAGACAGTCACACACACTGAGTATCTTAATGCTGAAGTCTGTTTTCTTCTTCTGTGGTTTAGTCCATTGACTGTGGCAGAGCAATGTTGAGCTGCACATTTAAAACCTTCATATAACAACATGAATAATTCACTCTGAACATCCTCAACTATTGATTTTCATCTCAGATTACAAATCATGTTTTTTAAAATGATGAGAAAAATACATACGACAATGAAAAGTTAAATAATCTCTATTTTAACTATCAGACAATAACAAATATATTCAGAATCGTCTTTTTACAACATTTTAATGAAGCTTTGTGACGTTTATACTGACTGAATATTTAAATTGTGAAGTTTCATCATTTATTCTTTATTCAGATTGTGGAGCTGCAGTTTGTCAGAGATCAGCTGTGCTTCTCTGGCCTCAGCTCTGAAGTCCAACCCCTCCCATCTGAGAGAACTGGAGCTGAGAGGAAACGAGCTGCAGGATTCAGGAGTGAAGCTTCTCTCTGCTGGACTGGAGAGTCCAAACTGTCGACTGGAGACTCTGAGGTCAGTTCATGTGTTTCTGTGTATCTATAAAATGTCATTAATTTACATGTTTTGCTCTCTCTCTCTCTCTCTCTCTCTCTCTTGCTCGACCACACACTCTCCACACTCAGCACACGTGTGGTTGTTTATCTCAACAAGGAAACTAGCTTTACTTGAGAAAGGCTGCAGGCAGCGAGACAGAAGACTGCTGAAAGGCAGAAAGTGAAATGTTACTTCAGAGCGTGGAGGACGAGACGACTCTGGCTGTTCCCACTGACCAATCAGTGGTCTGCAGTGTGTTAGCTCCACCTTTTAGCGTGGGATCAGTGCATCAGTGAAGCTAAACGTGTTCATAGCTGTTTCAGACAGCCAAAGGTGGAGCCAAGAGCTGCTGGAGGCTCAACAATGGGTTAAATATGGAGGGAACTTCTCACATGTTCTCTCCTGGAAGACATTGGTAGTGTTTCACTCAGTTCATATTTCAAAGTGACAGAAATAGTTGTGTAACAAATGAAAAAGAGCTGAGAGAGAAGTTGAAACCTGGGCTCTGTCTCACCTGCACTCAGCTCACCAATCACAGAGTGAGGAAGGTGTTAATGTTTGTTTGTCACTTTTGTAAAGTGACAGAAGTTGTTGGACACAGACCCCCTAATCTGACATCAGAAAGGTGTGGCCCCCCGCAGAGATTTAAACCTCTGAAAAGAAAGTGTTGAATCTTTGAAAAAAGGAGGTTGGATGATGTTGAAGTCACGTTGGACAAAAGACACATGAGTGTGATGTGATCTCTGATTCAACACACTGCACGTGTTGAATGTGTGAAACTCTGAAGACAAACTTTAATAACATGAAAATATTACACTGCTGATGAATTATAAGTGCGACACAATTATCTCACACATACTGTTGTTGTTCTCACATGTTTAAATCCATTTGAATATTTACTTTAAACCGGTTAATACTTTGAAAACATTATTCAAACTGTTTAAATCTTAGTTTTCATGTCATCAGCTCTGAAGGGGATTTGACCACATAGATTCTGTCCTGATTCACACTGAGCATCTTGTTCTGCTTCATATTTAAAACATATCTAATATAACATCAAACATTCAGCACTGTTTTATTCTCCATCAACCTCTTCATCATTGATTTGCACTTTTCCTTCTTGCTTCTGAAAGTAAAAACACAAACGTTGTGTTTTCTTCTGTCAGACAACAACAAACGTGTGTTTGTTCCAAACCTTTCTGATGATATGTGACGTCTGTACTGACTGAAACACTTCAGCTCAGGATGACTTTTATCTGAAAGCTCCTGTTGCTGACAGAGTTGATCTTTGAGTCTCGTTCCCGACCCGTCAAATACTGACGCTTTGGGACGGCGGCCGACCCGACCTACAGTCCCAAAGCGTCAGTATTTGACGAGTTGGAACGAGACTGAAAGTTCAACTATCTTAATAACAGGAGCTTTAAATAGCAGAATCAAATGTTCCATCAGTTTCTGTGGGTTTTTATTTGGCTGCACAACATGAGTTTGTACAGATGGAGCCTCTGGTGGAGCTGCAGAGTTTAAGAGGTGACATCACTACGTCTTTATTGAAGCAGCAGCACGTTGTCATTAATATTAATGAGAGCTCTGTTTCACTTTGTGTGTTTGACAGTGTTGAACCTGCATCCTGTTGGGTTCAGGTGTTTGGAGCTTCATTTTCTAAACGTCTACATCCTGAACCTTCTTCAGCTCTGAACAGATTATTAAACACTGAATGATTTCAAGCAGGAACATTAAAGTCTTTTAAACTGACATCATTTATTCTTTATTCAGATTGTGGAGCTGCAGTTTGTCAGAGATCAGCTGTGCTTCTCTGGCCTCAGCTCTGAAGTCCAACCCCTCCCATCTGAGACAGCTGGAGCTGAGTGACAACAAGCTGCAGGATTCAGGAGTGAAGCTTCTCTGTGCTGGACTGGAGAGTCCAAACTGTCGACTGGAGACTCTGGGGTCAGACACCATCTTTTACTTCTGTGCTCAGATTAATATGATGTGAAAGTTGTGTTGACACTAAACTGCAGACATCAGCTGATATTATACTGATCCACACTGAGTATCTTAATGCTGAAGTCTGTTTTCTTCTTCTGTGGTTTAGTCCATTGACTGTGGCAGAGCAATGTTGAGCTGCACATTTAAAACCTTCATATAACAACATGAATAATTCACTCTGAACATCCTCAACTATTGATTTTCATCTCAGATTACAAATCATGTTTTTTAAAGTGATGAGAAAAATACATACTACAATGAAAAGTTAAATAATCTCTATTTTAACTATCAGACAATAACAAATATATTCAGAATCGTCTTTTTACAACATTTTAATTAAGCTTTGTGACGTTTATACTGACTGAATATTTAAATTGTGAAGTGTCATCATTTATTCTTTATTCAGATTGATCAGATGCAGTTTGTCAGAGATCAGCTGTGCTTCTCTGGCCTCAGCTCTGAAGTCCAACCCCTCCCATCTGAGACAGCTGGACCTGAGTGACAACGAGCTGCAGGATTCAGACGTGAAGCTGCTGTCTGAACTTGTGGAGAGTCCAAACTGTCGACTGGAGACTCTGAGGTCAGTAGAGAGTTGGAGTCAGTCCATGCTGGTTTCAGCAGTATTGTAATAAACACAGTCAGTATCAGAGTAAAGATCCAGCATTTCCTGCTTTCCTCAGTGAAGCTGTGAGAGGAGAACGGTGACAGGCTTCAGGATTGGACAGAAAGAGATAGAGGGGGAACAGTCAGCCAATCAGAGGAGCCAGAAGCTTGTTGTGATCGTGTGTTTGAGTTGAAGTGAAGACGACTGTTGTTGTTGTGTTCATGTGTACAGGAAGTAAAGCTGGATCACAGCTGACAGCATCACAGGATGTGTAGAGACAGTGTCCTCATCCATCAAACTGTTGTAGCATCAAATCTCTGTTCTCTCATTTCAACACTGAACAACTGATCAGTCCATCTTTGTCACAGCTCTCAGGTCTACGGTGGCCCTGAAGGTCAAAACACAACAACATCCCACAAAACATCAAACTGTCACCAGAGACTCTGGTTCTGTCCAATAACAAACAAGAACGCCGTCCCACCTTTTCCATAATCTGAAGTGTGGTTGTGTTTTGACCTTCAGGGCCACCGTACAGATCGCTCTGACTGAAGCCTGCACATCACTGACTCTTATTTCAGAGAACCGCGGTTACATTTAGTAACCATGTGGTCTCCTCACAGACCAGAACCTCTGCTGAAGTCCAGTAACCACAGCTGGTGTTGACTGTTCAGTCTCTGTGTGAACATGTAGGAGCTTTAACATCAAATATTTATCTGTCCGTCTGTCTTTAGTTTTATCCAGATGTTTTTACAACAGACTCCATATTTACATGTTTGTAATATTTAAAGCAGATGAAATGTTCAGGTGTGACTGAGACTCTGGTTTTTAACAGCAGTGAATCATCATCAGAGTGTTTCTGCAGTGATGATGCGTTCAGGGACTCTGAGCAGTTTATTTCACTGTGTGCTTGAGTGAAACCTGCAGAGTAAACACACTTGATGTGTCTGCAGGTCTGTGAGCTTCACTCCAACACGTTAACATGAGCTGAAAGGAAGCTGGCTACGCTACACAGCCGCTCCACTTGTGGTCTGAACAGGACTGAAGTCCTGCTGGTCTTTATATCACTGACTGACAGCTGATGGAGGGAGTCTCTGTAGACACTCATGTATCACTTCTGCTGTCTCTCTGCTTCTCTCATCAGGTGGAGGCTGTGATCTCTGTCAGAGTGAGTGATGAGAAAGGTGGAGGTGTTGAGAGGATCAGCTGTGTCCTGATGATCCAGAGAGGTTGAAGCAGCACCATCAGCTGGTGGGTGGAGAGGCTCTGACTGGGCGGAGAGGAGAGCTTCATCCAGCAGCGACTGACGGACCAATCACAACACGTGGAGATGATGTCAGTGCTGCAGTGTGAACTGCTCTGAGATCAGCTCCACTGTCCAGTCCAGCATCGTCCCTGTGTCCTCTGGATGTTGTAGGGACACATGTCCCTCGCCTCTGCTTTTAATTGAGGCTTTGTCTTCTGAAAGGCAAACACTCCTCTACAGATATGAGCTCTCCTCTTCACCTGGCAGGGAGGACGTTGTTGTCTTTACAATAAAACCGTGGAATAGATGATTCCCAGGAGACCATCTGTCCTTATTTACAGCTCTACACACCATTTGTCCTCTTTCCCCCTCAAGACAGAAACACTCCTTTCCTTCAGGTCCATCGAGGTTCATCATCAAATGAATCCACTCTCCAGACATCAAGAGGAACAGACAATCTTGTGTTATAGTTTCATGTCTTTGCAGTTGTGTTAGATTAACAAAGTGCTGACAATTGTTCTCTGCTGATCTAATTAAAACACACACACACATTCCCACAGTGAAGGTCTGGTGACGCCCACCTTCTTGGAGTAATCTTGGTTGACAGCTTAATAATTTATAGTTGTGTTGTTCTTATCTTTTGCGCTCCACTGTGAAGTTCTCTACACTTCTCCAGACTTCAACACGGTTCTGAACAGCTATTAAACCAGAACCTCATCTTCTGAATTTTAACAGATTATGAAACAGGCAGAAAAGTTATTCAAACTGATTTTTCTTACACTTCCCTACGATTAAGATTGAGTGAGATGAATGTGATGTGTAAAAACGCCCTGTGGTGAGTCCTGGTGTGATCGGGACAAACTGTTCAATCATCTCGTTAATACGTTTGGATTATTACCAGTGAATGTCTCTGATGTGCCCTGTTTAACAAGTATCAAGCTGGAACTAAAAGAAATACGAGTGGTGACTTCTACTGTATAATCAAGTGTGTTTAGATGTTCTGATCCAGTTTTAATTCCTTTGTGGATGTTAAAGTGGTTTTAATAATGACATATGATTTGGTGTTGGACAAAGTCCACATATGAAGCCGTGGTGACATTCTGGGGAAGGTGAAGCGGTTTAGCAACGTTTCAAACTCTAGTTTAGTTTGAGTCCGTTCCTGTGAAGTTTCCCACTTGTTATCTCCTCTGAGACAAACAGCGGCCGCCCTGCCCCCAGGCCCGCCGCCACTCGAGACTACAAACCAGAGACATCACTTCTCTGCTCGCTCCAAACTTTAACTCTCTTCTCTCTCCAAACTCTTCTCTTCTTTAATGTTTCCGCTCTTTACTTTGAGACTCGCTTCAAGACAGCGATCTCTGCAGAAAGTGCTCACGTGTTCATTTTTCTCTCTTTTATATTTATGGCTGTATTGATTCATCTCTTAAGTACTTCAACTTACATTAAGTTTCTACCAGAACCAAGTTCTGCTTTAATTAAGAGGAAGTGAACTTAATTGCAGCTTTTAGCTGAACAGAGATTCAGTCACTTTTGTTCCTATTAAAATGACTCTGGTCATATTTAAATGCTGTCACCCAACTAACCCGTGATCTCACCACCTGCACATGTTCATATACCCGCATTACTTTACCGGGTCCACATTTCCACTTACCTGTTGTTGTTCCTTTAAATCGCCATTTCATTCATTTACCCTGAATTATCTAGTTAATAAACATATTTAACCGTATGTCGTCGTCTGTGCAGGTTTGTTTTTAATGTGGAGAACCGATGGAAACTGTGTAGAAGTCACTACTTCAGTTATGAGATTGAATGAATTGATCTGAAATTGATTAGAATTGATACAAATTAACCTGGAATGTGATTAATTTCATCGGGATTATTCAAATAGATGAAACAGCGGAGGTGGTGCCCCATTAACGAGTGTTTTATTAATGGCCAGTGATTAATAAATGACATGTATTATCAGTGTCTCTCCTACAATGTGACAGAGTGTCATCAGTGTCTCTGGACTGCTCTGCTGCATCTGCCAAGCAGCCGTCACGTCAGGAGCAGACACAATAATGAGTTAATTACTCGTTAACAGAGACTTGATGTTCTCTGCAGTCAGGTGGGAAAATATGTGCATATATCAGCGTCGCCTAAAAGGCCAAAATCCAATATTGTTGATCCGTTGTGTAAATCTACAGTCATTTAAAGTGAGCACAGGTTAAACTAGTGTGAACGAGTGTAAAGTCTGTGGCTCTCTGTTTCTCTTTGTGTCTCACCTGCTCACTGTTGAATGACACAACTGTTGTTCATCTTCACTTCATCCTGAATCTTGGAGGTTGATGTCAGAGTGCTGAAGTCTGCACTTTAAGGATCTTTCTCATCACTGCTGGATCATATTTCTGTGTATTGTTCTTTTTTCCTGCCTTTCTTATACCAAGTGTCTCGGTCCTGTGGTTTCTGTGTCATCATGTGTGTTTTATAGGTGTTTTCTGCTCTTGTGTTGTCTTCGGCCCGTTCTCCAGTGTTCTGGTTTCCCTCCTTCAGGTGTTTTTCCGTTCCTTCCCCTCACCTGTCCTGGTGTGTTTCCTGCTTTTTGTTCCCGCTCTTATTTTTCTGCTTTATTCCTCCTGTTTTTCCTGAGTTGTACTTTTGCTTTTTCTTAGTTTCTACTTTGTATTTTTGGAATTTCCTCTTCTTGGTTTTTTGGGTTTCTCTGGTTTTAGGATTGTTCAGCTTTGGTTTAATGACGCTTGCTTTTGTTCCTCATCCTCCTGCCTCCCTTGTGTTTCTGTGTTTGGGTCCTCACCTTTTCTCAAACTGGGACACTAAGTCTCACTGACGGTGCCGGTTCTGACCACTTTGGTGCCCCAGACAAGATTTTAGCTGAAAAAGACACGCGGTTATTGAAAGTGAGAACTTGAACTCAGTGTCTTTGTCTTACACGCTCAGACACAACAGCAATAATGACTTTCTTTGGTCCAGATGTTTGAATCTGCACTGATGTGATGAAGCTGTTTATCAGCCTCATCCAGCGTCTGTCGGCTGAATATCAGCATCATGTGTTTGGAAGTTTGTACAATGTTTCAGTGTAAAACTGATCAATAAATAAAGTGTTTTTCTTTCATTTATAAAGCATCACACCACAGTTACAATGTTTATTTGTCCCTCTAAAAAGATCTTTCTATGTAGAAAATGTATTTGTTCATGTTCCTGAGATATCCACAACTAAAAGACAAGGAAGTGAATTTAGTGGTGATGTTAAGTTTTTCCTACATTAACTCGACTGTGGAGGAATTATTCAAATCCTTTAAAGTAAAAGAAGAAATATAATGTAAACATATTCAATTAAAAGTCAAAGTCCTGCATTCAGAGTCAGACTTTATGGACGT
Organism: Pagrus major; assembly: GCF_040436345.1. Classification (NCBI taxonomy): domain Eukaryota; kingdom Metazoa; phylum Chordata; class Actinopteri; order Spariformes; family Sparidae; genus Pagrus; species Pagrus major. Next base: position 2,904,279 of record NC_133215.1, on the reverse strand, counting down.
ACCATCAGAAAAACAGTTCTCATAACATCATAATTAGAATCATAATACTGTGAAAGTTACCATCCTGCATGAGAACATTTACTCCTGATGGTTTTTCTGTTTGTACTTTTACTGAAGTAACTTTCTGAATGCAGGACTGTTACTTCTGAGGTACTTGTACTTGAGTATTTCCATTTCCTGCTACTTTATACTGACTTTATACCATCAGAGCTGAAGGAGCATTTTAAATATATTTATTTTACCTGCAGTCAGATGAATAAAACACTGATTCTGTTGAATGTTGGATCAGATAATCAGCCTGATAACTGGTTGAATAGTGTACAGTATATACACACATGTAAAAATATGTAACAGCAGCAGGACCGGTAGCTGCTCCTCTGTTGGAGGAGGAACCTGAGGAGCACTGCCAGAGCCCCACAAAATGACCTCCAGCAGCTCCTGGTGTGCAGGTTCCTGACTCCATGAGGGCCCGACGTCCTCTAGAGGGACCAGTGCTCACAGCCCAGCACCGTACAGGCTTGTGGGGTCCATACACACTACGGAGTCACACTACGAGTTGCTGTGATGAAACTCACTCAAGTTGGGTCAGACTGTGATTTGAATGTTTGACTTTGATTTTGGATCCAGCCCTCGATGAGTTGGTGCTTCTGGTTTCCACTGACCGTTGTCACGTCGTACAATGTTCATCAGTAAAGATTTCCAGCTCGAATAATTCATTCGTTAAGACCTGATGTGTGATTAAAGTGTCCCTCAGTGTGTGTGAGCAGTGCACAGAGTGCCCCTTTAATAAACCAAACTCAAAGACCATTAGCCACATTTACTGCCTCTTCCTTTTTGCTGCTGTTCAGCTCAAGTTTCTGATGTTGGTCTTTCACATTTTACTCCTCTGAGTGATTTGAGCACCTTGTTTATGACTGCAGTTGTTCAGTTTGGCCTGAGGGTGGCGCCAAAAACGGTTATCTGAACCAATAAGGAGGCTGTTTTACTTCATAGTGTCGACAGCAGAGTTTTGGTTTGATACCTGACACCTGTTACAGATGCCAAACATTCACATTTAAGTATTTCTACTACAACTGCTACAAACACAAAAACTACAGCCAGTCATCAGTTTAAATATCACTTAGTGTTTCCTGTTGTTACAAACCTGTAATGTTGATTAAACAGCTGCCACAGTGAGTCATGAAGACTAAGGTGGGACAAACTCAAAGCACAGGTCAGACTTTCTGTAAACACATTATATATTTGACTTGAAGCTCGAAGTGTCTCTCAGTGCTGAGACGCTTCAAAATATCACACACACAAATAACAAATGCAGTCAATTACTCAGTGCACATTACATGACCGTGATCTCCTACAGTGACACGACCAACTGGATTACAGCAAAGTAATCTAATTACATTGGGATTACTTCAAAATCAACACGTGACAATATATTGCACCTTGTCCTATAAACTGGACCGCACATGTTCTGCACATGGAGGTGGGAGTGATGGTGGTACTGGCAGGAATGGGACGGCGGTCCAGGGAACTGCTGCTGGTTCGGTTCCTGCCTTGACCCTGTGCAGCATGTGGGCTCCTCTTTCTCTCGACTGTCACCATCCAAATAAATATATCATTATATTTAAAAGACGAAACAAGTGTAATCAAGCGATTCTTATATTTCCATCTTCTTTTCATTTCATCCTCTCAGTTCCAGCTGCTGTTGACAGATTTCAAATCATTATAAAAATCAGAAACCTGTTACAATCACTCCATAATTAACTGGAACATTAGTGAATTCTCAGGACTGATTATACAGAATAATTTATATTTACAGAATAATTTAGATTCACACAATACTTTTTGGACCCAGTGTGTTTTTACAGCCGCTGATCACTTGTGAGTATTTTAAGGGACTAACTCAGAGGATCAGATGGAAGATTTGAGCTGATGGTGAACTAGAAGATGTTCTTCACCATCAGCTCATTTCTGGACCACATTACATCTTCTAGGATGTGTTTCTAAGATCTGTAACATCTTCACGTCTCCGGCCAGTTAAAGTGTGTTTTTGTGTGGTAAAGGCTTTGGTCCCTGTTGTGATGATGATGAAGGGTCATCGTCTCAGACCCTCCCGACTCTTTCAGGCCATTTCCTGCAGCGCTGTGTTGGTCTTCACCCTCTCTGTTGTTTGGTTCCTCTGGGTTTCCATTTCAAAGTGATTTGGCCTCATCTCTGCTTCTTTCTTCTTACAAAACTCTGACAACATGAAAACCAACATATTTATTACATGTATTTATAATCTATTCACTCATTTTCATCCTTTCAAGGCAAACAGACGGACAGACATCAGACCAGCACTTTACATTTCTGCCTGTAAACGTCTTAAATATTTCACACGGACAGAAACTGAATGAACTCTGGTTTCTGTCAGATTTATCATCCAGAAACCAAAACACATTAAAATGTTGAGAGTCAGCAGTGGTGGAAGAAGCACTGACTTCTTTGACTTGAGTAATAGAGCCAACATCTCAATGCAAACTAAATACTCCAATACAAGCCCTGTTTAAAGACCCTGCTGAAGTCCAACAACAGAAGTATCATCAGCACAGTGACGATACGACGATGCGCCTCAGTGTGCAGGATGATGTGTCACTTGTCATTGTTGGGTCCGATGCGCCCGACACAGACTTCACGGGAGAAAAGGCCCAGAAGACCCAGAGAACCGGACACCTGCAGGGTTTCATTGCGGAGGCCCCGATAGAGAGAACACAGACAGAGCAGCGAGGACATGAACACGCACTCTTTCTGTCCAGTTGTCGACAGGTTGGCAGGAGAAATGAATCGGCGCTTCTCAGCAGAGACACATGACGCACTGAGAGGTGCCAACTCTCAGCCCGAAACACACATCGTTTCTGCACAAACAGCTTCTGCTGCCCACGGCCCGACACTATGGTGTCAGTGATGAACACCTGTCAGCAGAGCTCCACCAGGTGCTTCTGCAAAGGGAGGAGGAGCAGGGACATCCAGCCACAGCACAGGAGCTCCTGTCCTTAATGCGGCCACATAAAGACCTGTACACGTTAATGTGCACAGCCCTGACACTTCCTGTCACATCACTGAGCTGTGGACGCAGGTTTTCTTGCCTGGGCCGTGTAAAAACCCACCTGAGGAACAGCAGTGGAGACACTGGGACCAGTAATCTGGCACTTCTGGCTGCAAACACGGAGAGAACAGGAGCCTTGACTGCGACAACATCATTGATGCCTTCGCACTCAATCACAGCAACAGACGTATTGTTTTGTGGTGAAGAGTCTGTGGTCAGTGCGCGATTCCCCCTCTGTTGGCTGTGACACATTTAATTAATGTGGTGGTTGAAGCACAGATCCGGGCTCTTCATCTATGATGCTCCAACAACAGGAGCCCTGCTGACTCAGCATCAGACCAGTGTTGGTAACTGGCTGTGTGATTTCCTGATCTGAGCATTTGAGGCCGCAGCTGCAGTGACTGTTGCCTCCTGTTGCTGCTGTTTGCTGCTCCGGTGTGTTCCGGGCTCGACTGGGACACAGTTGTGTGAAATATTATGTTCAGAGGTTTGTGTGTTGTGTCTATGGCCCTTGTGTTGAATACTTTTACATATATATGCTTATACATGGTCTTATTATAGATCCATGCTTCAGACAGACATCTGCTGATCTGCACAGACAGTGAATGAGCTCTGATCACTTCAGCCACACAGCGCCACCTGCTGGTCAACCAGGGAACTACACCACCTGAACGTGAGGCAGGAAACACACACACACAGGAAGTCAACACAAAAATGCTCCAACACAAGAGAAAAGTGAGATTCACTCAGACTAATAACAAAACAAACATCATAAAACAAAACAGCTGAATCTCTGAACAACGGGGACATCTACTCGCCAGTGACGTCACAACGAGCCGACCGCTCAAAACATGTATTTATTACAGAACAAACATCAAAGAGTTCAGATGTGTTTCTTACAGTCCGTTATATTTATTGGATCAGCTCAGAATATTTTCTACATGTAAATAAATACGTTATTGGACCAGTTAGACTCCATGTAGCGCTGCAGCGGCTCAGCCAATGGCAGACTGTTGCTGGGACAAAAACACACATAGCAACGGGTCATTTAGCCAATTAGCGTCGTCACATTCGATAAGCTTGGGACGCTGCCGTTAAGTATCCTAGCAACCAGAAACAAGCGTCTGAAATCGAGATGGCGGCGTCAAGTCGACAAGAACAAGAGCACACAGGGCTTCAGCTGCCCACAGACTCTGTAAAGTGTCTCTTGCTGAACCCTTTCGAAAGGAGAACTTTAGGGGGAAACTTCGTGTTAAAGAACTTGGACCTGAGAAGCCCGGTCTGAGTTTAACACAGCAGACGCATGAGAAAGGTAAAGTGTCCCAGAGGAGCCTCTCTCTGAATCGGTGCGACAGGAAGGCTCGGCTAACTGGATGTAGCTTTGCAAATGCAGTATTCTGCTTCCCGTGTTTACTTCTTAAAATGCCGGGGACAGATACTACATGGACTGTAACAGGAGCTAGAGACCTAAAACTTTTGTCAGAGCCGATTAAAAAACATGAATGCTCGAAGGTTCACATGAACAACGCTGTCAAGCTAGCCGTGCTAGGCGGGACTAGCATAGCTGCTAGCTGGATGAAGGACACAGGACTGCGGTGAGAAAACACAATGAAGAGGTGGACATGAACACACACATTTTATCCAAGATCACTGATTGTGTGAAATTGTGTGGAGCTTGTGAGCTGGCATTGCGAGGCCACGATGAGACAGCATCCTCCGACAGAAAACTACTCTTCCTGAGGGACAACGGGGGAAACTAATCGCCCAGGTCTGTGACGGAGCTGCCGTGATGAGAGGAGCCACAGGTGGCGGCAGCGCGAGGTTCAACACGTTTACGGGAGAGTCCACTACTACACTGTTACCTCATCAGCTGAACCTGATGATGCAGCAGCAACATCCCACATCACCAAGGTCTGCACACACACACACACACACACACACACACACACACACACACACACACACACACACACACACACACACTCAAGAACTTTAATTTTGTATTAAGAGTGTTCACTAATATACATCTCATATCATTGTCATTATCTGTCAAACGGTTGATTTCTAAAGGGCCATTAAATAATTACTGTTTATCCCTAAAACAATGGTGTCTTTTGGGTCATTGGGACAGTCACCGAAAGCTTCTGGCACACACAGCCCAGCCTAGAATATTTTTCACCAGCCGCCACTGCATGACTGTCTGAATATGTCTGTTTTTTATTGATTTCTTTTATTGGACAGTTTTTATCAGACAACAATGTGAATACTCTTCATGTGCTTTGTCAAGGTTTTCTTCTTTCTATAATATTTCCCAGTTTTGGTTCAGTAATTCATGTTTTAAAGCGTTCATTGACTCCTCTGTCCTGACTCGTCTGTGCTCCAGTTTAATGTCCTGCTTTTCCTTCTTGTCGTCACTGTCACACACTGTAAACACTGGTAGCTGCTCACTGACATCACTGATCAGTAATCCACTTATTGCATTGTTGTCTGTGACATCAGTAAACATGTTGTCTATCAGTGTGGCTAAAGGGTAGAGTCACAAAGTGGCCTGGACTACGATGAGACATTTTCTCCTACTGCTGACCTGACGAGTGTCAGAGTGTTAATGCAAAAAGCAGCACAGGAAAACCTGATTTAGCATCAGATGGATGTCAGAACGCCCCAATAGACTATGAGATGTTCATGGAGCAACCAGAGGATATGAAGTGGACTCAGCACAGACGGAAAGTTGGTGTATAAGCTAGAGAAGTCACTTTAGTAAGATGAGTGACGTCAGAAAGTCCAGAGAGGCAGCTGGCAGCCTGATCTGTCCAACTACATGTACAAGACCCCAGCTGAGGTTTGTTGTCAGCAAACTGTCGCAGTATTTTTCTGAGCCAACAGAAGAGCAGTGGACTTCTGTAAAACATCTGCTCAGATATCTGAAAGGCTCAGTTGAAATAATTGTGTTACAGGAAATGTGACGATGAGAAACTTGGGCTACGAGCACAGTGACGCAGACTGGGCTGCTGATGTAACTGACAGTTACTACTCAAATGTGCCACCAGAGGGAGAATCACTTTCCCTGCAGTTGCAACACGTGTAATATAAGTTAATCAATATAGAGTTTATTATTTCATGTTGATAGTGTTTGTGTGGCTGTGGTGGTTTAGTTAGTCTTTGACCTTTTAGATTTCAGCTCTTATAAAAGAAACCCTCTTTGTTTTCACTCAGGAACGCAGGAGTTTTACCTGTTTGGGTCATTGATTAATATTAAAATGTCAGTCAGCCACAGGCCCAGATGTTGTATGGTAGTAACACATCTGTATGTATTGTCTGTACATTTATATCTACATGTTGCTGTAAAAAAATCCTATTTGTTGAATTTCCTCTGTGGATTTCCAGAGTTTGTGACAGAGAGTGATTTCTTATTTGACCTTCAGAGAGCTGCAGATTCAAGATAAGGAGGGTGTGACTGTTATCAGACACACACACACACACACACACACACACACACACACACACACACACACACACACACACACACACACAGACAGATAAACTCACCTGACTTCCTATAAGGAGGGGGGGCAAAAGGTCAGTCAGACTCCATTTTGAGACGAAGAGCAGAAGGAGAGCAGCTGGAGTCTGAGGCAGGGTGAGTGTTAACAACACATTGTGATTATTTACTGTGACTTTACTTACTGTGAGTCAGTTTTCTCCCTGTGGACTGTGGAGGAAAGAAATGTTGGAGTCAACTCAACACTTTGATTCATCTGTGGACACAAAGTCCTGATTGGCTGAATAATCCTCTTTAAACCTCCAGTAACCCAAGAAAACAAGCACAGGTGTGAAGAAAAGTGACCAGGTGGACTTCTGGCTGCTTTTATTATACTGTATAATGTGTGTGTGAAGGGGAGAGAGAGTGTGTGTTACTTCCTGCTCTCTCGGTCTTGTGCGACTCTTGAACAAACTTGTTTCCTGATTCTTGTGTCCTGAGCTCACAGCTCCTGTTTCACCTCTCAGACTGACTTCAGAGCAGAAGATGAGTGTTTGTGTGAAGGAGGAGGAGGACGGAGCAGAGTCTCCAGTATCCAGCTGTCTGTCTATGAAGAGTGACCGGTCCAAAGGTCGTCCTCCACTCTTCAGTAATGAACCTGGACCATCAGACTCAGAGTAAGACACCTGATACTGACTCATTTATGTGACTTATGTGTTATTTATGGACAGGAGGAGTTTGCTCCCTCTATGAATTTGTAATTGGACTTTTTTTCAAAGATTCATGTGATATCAATACAAACTCTGCAGGATTTGCGTCGAGGGAACGACAGCGTGGGCTGAGCCTGGCCCTGAGAGCGTGTGCTGGGCATTTTGTTTAATCTGAAACATAAAAGGAAGTTGAGCAATTATTACTGGGACTAAAAAAGGACAAGGAACAGAGTATATAAATAACTGTGTCCAATAACATGGATTGTCATTTTTATCTTCAGTTTGTAAGAAAATTGCATTTTCATGGTGTCCCAAGAGTGCGAGGACACGTAATGGTAAATGCGCTGCACAGACGGATGTTGTTTTACTTATTTCATATTAATATTAACCACTGTAGAGCAGGTCAAAATGTCAGTAGGGCCTGATCCATGCTGGGTGCTTGTGGCTGATGTCGATACCGATATTAGAAAAAAGGTCCCAGAACACTGTTTGAAGGTAGAAAGGTGGCAGGGTCCGCCACATATAAACAAAGTGAAACAGTATGAAACTGTGTCATCCTTTTTAAGGTCAGCGTGTTTATTCAGTCATGAAAACAAAAGAGTGTTTGTTTAGTCAAATCTACGTAGTGCTCCTTTAAATGTGATAATCAATATGGCGACAGTATGTAAAAATAAAAATGTAATTATTACGTCTTTATGTTGATTTCTTACTCAAATAGCACCAACATACGTGGAAAATAAGAACCACATTGTTCATATTATATTCAGTGTCAAACCTGTATGATCATTTTTAAGTCCCCTGTGGGCTTCCGTACCAGCCACTACGATGACCAGCTTTAGTGTCCAAACCCTTTTATTTTCACAGCAAACTCTCTAAATACATCAATAACCAGTATTTAATCAAAAAGCACTCAAAGCTATAATAAAACGTGTTTAAAGTTGCTAAAGCTTAAATCATCTTGACGTTAAAACGCCGCAGAACAAACAATAGTGAGGCTGTTAAACGGCACCAAGACAGCAGAGGTCCTACCGGTGACGTTCACAGGAAAAACAGCCCAAATTCAGCATTAACACACTGGTAGCTTCACCTAAAACATGTCGAGTTAACACAAAAATCCCTCTGAAGGACAGTTTTGAAGATATGTGTCGTGAAAAAGAAGTTAATCGCGTTTTCTTAGACGACAAACTACCAGAGCAGCTCTACTGTACAGCAGGACTCACTTCCGGGTACAATAGGCGACATATTTCCTGTCCGACCCGTTAATTTAACGTTTTAGTGAGAAGCTTACCTTCTTTAAAAGGTGAAAGAAGTCTTCTCAGGTCTGAGTTGAGTGTTTCTTCTCGTCTTGAAGTCCTCTGCGTGTCTCTCTGTCCGTCTTCTTCCGCACACTAAGCGCCAAATGTGTTTCCACCTCCTCCTACATCAGCTGAGTTTCCCGCCGCTGCTCGCTGATTGGTCCACTCCGGCTGACAGCGACGCCTTCTCCGATGCGCATTGGCTGAGCGTTACCGGGGGAAGTGACGTCAGCCTTAATGAGCCGGCAGTGCGTGTGGCGGGAGTTTCAATAGAGCTGTTTTGGCGGAATATAGTTTTCCCGGGAAACGTCAGAGTCGTTTTGTTGCACAGACACGCAACGTGTCGAACATTTAGCACCAGACTCCATTTAAAATATCACTGTTTTAACAAAATGAGCTTTTTACTATGGTTGACATCGTTAAGAGTGTATTTTATATAAAGTAGACTTATAATTAAATTAGTTACACAAGTTAAGTTCATTTTTAAAGAATTATGATTTAAAAAAAACAACCCAGTTGTACTTTACTTTAGCAAAAGTGGCAATAAAGCAAGTAGTTTAACTAAAGCCACCATAAGAAGAAATCTCAGAAACTGTACAAATACATTTTCTACATGGAAAGATCTTTCTAGAGGGACAAATAAACATTGCAATTGTGGTATGATGCTGTTAAATAGATCAAACACTTTATTTATTGATGTGTTTTACATTAAAACATTGTACATAATGCAACACATAATATGAGGATACATATATGTTAATATAAATATGTTTTAAGACAGATACTGATCTCCAGTGTGAACAAGATGAAGAGCTTTTATTATACTGTATAATGTGTGTGTGAAGGGGAGAGAGAGTGTGTGTTACTTCCTGCTCTCTCGGTCTTGTGCGACTCTTGAACAAACTTGTTTCCTGATTCTTGTGTCCTGAGCTCACAGCTACTGTTTCACCTCTCAGACTGACTTCAGAGCAGAAGATGAGTGTTTGTGTGAAGGAGGAGGAGGACAGAGCAGAGTCTCCAGTATCCAGCTGTCTGTCTATGAAGAGTGACCGGTCCAAAGGTCGTCCTCCACTCTTCAGTAATGAACCTGGACCATCAGACTCAGAGTAAGACACCTGATACTGACTCATTTATGTGACTTTTTTCTGTTCCTCTCACAATGACATGTTTTGTTCATGTTGTGTTTGTATATTTCAACAACAATGTATTTGCTAACTAACTTTAACAAACCTTTTGGGGCTCATGACAGAGAGATCATTCGTCCCATCGTCCTCTTAGTGCTGTCAGTCACGTAAAAAGCTGTAATCTGATCAAAGAGGACAAATAGAAATGGTTAAACTTCTTATTTATGGACAGGAGGAGTTTGCTCCCTCTATGAATTTGTAATTAGTCTTTTTTTAAAAAAGTAATCTCATAGTTAAAGTCACGTCATAGTTAAAGTCATGTCATCGTGGTCGACCTCAGTTATTGAGAACACTTTTAACTCCAGGTTCAAACTGACTAAACAGAAGAGTTGAAATAACACAAGCAGCCATTTTTATTCCAGACTGAAGCTGAATTCATCAGAAAAGTAAAGACAGTTTTACTGTCCTCTGTCAGCTGATCTGAGCTTCAACAGTGTTGACCAAATCTTGATATTTTTAGAAACAATCAACAAATGGTTTCAGTCCTAAAGAAATGTCTTCACAGAGAGAAGAAGAGGAGGCATGTTTCTGTGGAGGAGCAGCCGTCCTGCTGTGTTTCCTGTCAGGACGTCCTGAAGGATCCAGTCTCTACCAGCTGTGGACACTGGTTCTGCAGACAGTGCATCACATCATACTGGGACCAGTCTGCTTCACCAGGACTCTCCTCCTGTCCCCAGTGTGGAGAAAGTAAGACTATATATCTGTCTGCTGATGTCTTCATGTCTGAACACACTACTTGTTGTTTTAATACATTTGTTATGTCTCACATTAACCAATCAGAGAGCTGCTTGTTCTCTGTATGCAGAGATGGAGATGGAGAAGTGTCAGACAGCAGCTTGAGACAAAACAGCACTTTAAACAACAGTCCACATTAGCTTTCCTGCTAACATCTCCTCCTCCTCTAACTTACAAACACACACCTCGTCCTGCAGATCCACTTGTTGAACAAGCCACCGAACAAACATCCAGTGAGGAAAAGTGCACTGCTAACATCTATTTTCAGGCTGCAGCAGATGCTAATTAGCTGCTCAGTGTCAGCACATTAAACAGCTTAAAATGTAACCTGCTTCATTACAATACGTTCATTTAGCCGACGTTTTTATCCAAAGAGACTGAAAATAACTGACTGAACCATGTGGATACAACATGAGTAGATCACATTCATCAATTATGCTGAAATGGTTCAAGAGCTACAACTAGAAGCAATAAGAGATCAAGAGAGAGATTGTTTTTATGGACCAAGGTGCCGTCTGAACAGGAGAGTTTCAGTCTGAACAGGAGAGTTTTCAGTCTGAACAGGAGAGTTTTCAGTCTGAACAGGAGAGTTTTCAGTCTGAACAGGAGAGTTTTCAGTCTTAACAGGAGAGTTTTCAGTCTGAAGTTGTGTCGAGTTTCTTCTGTTCTGATGTCACTGGGGAGTTTGTGTCACTATTGTGGATCCAGGACATCAGACAGTCTGGATCTAGTTGAGCAGTAGCTGGTCCTCCCTTGTAGTGAGGGAATAACAAGCAGTCAGCAGCAGCAGAGTGTAGTGGACGGGCTGAGGTGCAGGTGGTGGTCATTTACAGGGGCCAACCTGAGATGTTGTCCCTCAAGCAAAGGAGTTGAGTTCAAGAAACAGTGCTGTGCATAGAGGTGAGCCCAACTAAATCTAGTTGGTACCGCCCCACCTCCGGCACCAGCACCTGTTCCTTCCCCCATGAGAGGAGACACTCCCTGTCCTGAGGACCAGTCTGGGATGCCAGGAATCAGCACACCTGCCTTCTTTTGCATGAGACTGGCACACACCCGACCCCAATGCCCGTCCCTGCTGGTAGTCAGCCCACAGGGTGGCGTCTCCATGTAGTCAAAGGCCAGACACCAGATATTCACCAGCGACCTCCACTCCCAGGTTGAGCTCCAGAAAGGTGCCCTGATGTCTCTTTCCTGGTTCAGGAGCTGCAGCACCTTTGTGGCTGATTCATAAAGGCTCTTTGAATCACTCTCAGTCTGGCTCCTCCTCTGGGGCTGATTAGCTTTGCGAGACCCTGCCAGGGGCTAATGCCCCCGACAACAGAGCTCCGAGGATCACAGGGACACACAAACCTCTCCACGACGTTAAGGTGGAGAGAAAGACAAAGAAAACAACAAACATGTTCTTATACTGATGGTTTTAACTTGTAATGAAAAGACCATTGACTGCTGATTGTCACATTGTATTTTTTGTCTCCCACTTTTGTCTCTTTTTTCAGTGAATGCTGGTCTGCAGGAGGTTTTCCATGAACATAAGATCAGTCTGAGGAGGAGATTTGAACGTGTGACTGAAGGAAGTGATGAAACAGGAAGTGATGAAACAGGAAGTGGAACCCTCCTCAACAAGATCTACACTGAGCTCTACATCACAGAGGGACAGAGTGAAGAGGTTAATACCCAACATGAGGTGAGGCAGCTGGAGACAGTTTCCAAGAAGGAGACCTTCAGTGAAACTCCAATCAGGTGCTGCGACATCTTTAAAGCCTCACCTGACCAACAGAGACCCATCAGAGTGGTTCTGACCAACGGCGTCGCTGGAGTTGGAAAAACCTTCTCAGTGCTGAAGTTCACTCTGGACTGGGCAGAGGGCTCCGAAAACCAAGATGTCAGTCTGCTGGTTGTGCTGTCGTTCAGGGAGCTGAACCTGATCAGAGATGAGCAGTACAGTCTTCTCAGGCTGCTCCATGTTTTCCATCCAACATTACAGAAGGTGACAGCAGAGAAGCTCGCTGTCTGTAAACTTCTGTTCATCTTTGACGGCCTGGATGAAAGCAGACTGTCACTGGATTTCAAGAACCATGAGGTCGTGTCTGATGTCACACAGGAGTCATCAGTCAGCGCGCTGCTGACAAACCTCATCGAGGGGAAGCTGCTTCCCTCGGCTCTCGTCTGGATAACTTCTCGACCTGCAGCGGCCAATCAGATCCCTCCTTCACGTGTCGACAGGGTAACAGAAGTACGAGGCTTCACTGACGCCCAGAAGGAGGAGTACTTCAGGAGGAGGGTCAGTGATGAAGATCTGTCCAGCAGAGTCATCTCACACATCAAGACCTCCAGGAGCCTCCACATCATGTGTCTGATCCCAGTCTTCTGCTGGATCACTGCTACAGTTCTGGAGCACATGTTGACTACAGGCCAGAGAGGAGAGCTGCCCAAGACCCTGACTGACATGTACTCACACTTCCTGCTGGTCCAGACAAAGAGGAAGAAGCAGAAGTACCATGAGGGACGTGAGACGAGTCCACAGGAGCTGACGGAGGCTGACAGGGAAGTTCTTCTGAAGCTGGGGAGGCTGGCGTTTGAACATCTGGAGACAGGAAACATCATGTTCTACCAAGAAGACCTGGAGCGGTGTGGTCTTAATGTCACAGAGGCCTCGGTGTACTCAGGAGTTTGTACAGAGATCTTCAGAAGAGAGAGTGTGATCTTCCAGAAAACAGTCTACTGCTTTGTTCATCTGAGCGTTCAGGAGTTTCTGGCTGCAGTCTACATGTTCCACTGTCACACCAACAGGAACACAGAGGTACTGAAGGACTTCCTGGGAGGACAGAGTCCCTCAACCCTGGATGACTTCCTGAAGAGAGCCATGGAGAAATCCCTCAAAAGTAAGAATGGTCACCTGGACCTGTTTGTTCGCTTCCTTCATGGACTCTCTCTGACGTCCAACCAGAGACTCTTAGCAGCTCTGCTGGGTCGGACAGACAACAGGCCAGACATCATCCAGAGAGCCATCAAGAACCTGAAGGAGATGAACAGTGATGAGATCTCTCCTGACAGAAGCATCAACATCTTCCACTGTCTGACGGAGATGAACGACCACTCAGTCCATCAGGAGATCCAAGAGTTCCTGAAGTCAGAGAACAGATCACAGAAGAAACTCTCTGAGATCCACTGCTCAGCTCTGGCCTACATGCTGCAGATGTCAGAGGAGGTTCTGGATGAGTTGGACACACAGAAATACAACACATCAGAGGAGGGAAAACAGAGACTGATTCCAGCTGTGAGGAACTGTAGAAAGGCTCGGTAAGTCCAGATGTGATGAACATTAAAAATCCTGGTAAAGCTGAAGCCTTCAGTATTAAAGACAAACACTTTACACACATGCATTATATAAAACCTCAACACGATACATGTTTTCCTCAACAAGTATGAAACCTGCTGATTGAATCAATGATCATCACCAAGCTCAGAGATGAAATGACATGTAGTCGTCTACTTTCCAAAACATTTCCTTCAGCCAGGTGAACTCCACCTGAGACAAATGATCACCCATCAAATGATAATAACTCAATCTTTAGCACTAATTATACTATTGATGCAGTAGAAGAGGCTGAATTAATTTAATGGGAGGTGAAAAGCAGACGGAGCGACAGAATAAAATGCATCAAAGAACAAAATCCACACAAACACATAACTGAGGTAAACACATACGAGTGCAGTTACAACCTACAGTGAATTTACATGAAGCTTCATGAATATAAATCAACTCAAATCTGACACGTTTACATTACAGTCATTTGGACACTTTGTCCTGAACATCAGTTTGGTTCATGTTGCTCAAGGACACTCAGGAGGTTCATTTATTGATTTATTTTCTTGATATAAGACTTTTAAAAGCAGTGACAAAGTGCTGTACACACATTAAACAGCAACACAACGAAAGAGGCACAAGCAAAAGCAAGTTTTACCCGACAATTACAAATATAAATATAAAGAGCACAGAATGAATCAAACAAACCAAAATCAAACATGAAGATAAAAACATCCACATCAGGGTTAAAAGCAGCTTTATTCAAGTGTGTTTTGGGGGCTGATATAAAACGGGGCAGCGATTCAGCCCCTCTGATCTCCTCAGGCAGGGAAAGTCTGGGGCCTCGTGGGCAGAAGGAGCTCAAGTTTCAAACTACAAACCTTGTGATCAATGACTGACCAGCTCAGGCCGACCAACTGACCCCCTGTGCTTTGTGATGCAACATGTATGAATCTGTTTTCACAATAAAGTCTCACATTTTATTGTTTTAATGTTCTTTTATCTGTAATCACAGATTTATTAACTGTGCACTCTCAGAGAGTCACTGTGAAGTCGTGGCCTCAGCTCTGAAGTCCAACCCCTCCCATCTGACAGAACTGGACCTGACTTACAACTACCTGCAGGATTCAGGAGAGAAGCTTCTCTGTGCTGGACTGGAGAGTCCAAACTGTCGACTGGAGGTTCTGAGGTCAGTTCATGTGTTTCTGTGTAGATCTATAACATTTAAATCAGAACAGAAGTTTTACATTTCCTTCAGTTCACCTGTTTTCTGGGTTTGTCTGAGCTCAAATCACAACAACTCAGTTTAAAGTTTGACTGCAGATTATATATTTATATCACACACACACACACACACACACACACACACACACACACACACACACACAGATACACAGAGATTTAAATCTCTGAAAAGAAAGTGTTGAATGTTTGAAAAAAGGATGTTGGATGATGTTTAAGTCACGTTGGACAGAAGACACCTCCTCATGTATTCATGTGCTCTTCATTGGATAACAGTGTCTCTTTATTTCAATGTTAAAGGATTATTACGTACCTTCTTCATGTATTCTTACTGTAGTTAAGTGCACTTAAAATGAGTCACAGGACAACTGTGTCCCAATAAATTCACTTAGAATAAAAATTCTAACAGCCATAAAAAATAAATGTAACCATCCACAGTGAATCACAGTAAACCCAACATGTGGTTTTCTACTGACCTTGTTCACAATGAAACTTTAACAAGTCAAACCAATGAATTCAGTGCAATGTTCCTTTAACCTTGTTTTGTTACTATTCACTGTCAATTGACTTTTGTTCAAACACAAACATGTTCCTTTAACTTTGCTCTGCTATTGATCACTGCTGATGAACTTCAGCACCAAAGACCTTCATTAGTATTAAACACACCTGAAGAACTCTTATAGGACCTTTAAGTGGTACTTCATTATGTTGTGGGCACACACACACACACACACACACACACACACACACACACACACACACACACACACAAGCTGGCAACCAGGGAGCACAACACAGAGAAATAAGACAAACGTCACGTTGCAGGCCTGGTTGAAGCTGGGGAGCGTGGCGGCCAGATACAGTTGAAGCCGGTTCACTTTGACCGAGCAGAAACAACAGGTGAGTTCTCACCGTAGCAGAGCTCAAGTCACAAGAGTCCCAGTAGTGCAGCTCCAAGCTGAAGGGGATACGCGGCGGCTGATGGCAAGCTGACTGTGGAGGACCCTCGGCCGACTGTGGCCGGTTGCAGACGAGGAAAAATCGTCGGAAACGAGACTGAAAATTCAACCATCTTAATAACAGGAGCTTTAAATAGCAGAATCAAATGTTCCATCAGTTTCTGTGGGTTTTTATTTGGCTGCACAACATGAGTTTGTACAGATGGAGCCTCTGGTGGAGCTGCAGAGTTTAAGAGGTGACATCACTACGTCTTTATTGAAGCAGCAGCACGTTGTCATTAATATTAATGAGAGCTCTGTTTCACTTTGTGTGTTTGACAGTGTTGAACCTGCATCCTGTTGGGTTCAGGTGTTTGGAGCTTCATTTTCTAAACGTCTACATCCTGAACCTTCTTCAGCTCTGAACAGATTATTAAACACTGAATGATTTCAAGCAGGAACATTAAAGTCTTTTAAACTGACATCATTTATTCTTTATTCAGATTGAGGTGGTGCAGGTTGTCAGAGATCAGCTGTGCTTCTCTGGCCTCAGCTCTGAAGTCCAACCCCTCCCATCTGAGACAGCTGGAGCTGAGCAACAACAAGCTGCAGGATTCAGGAGTGAAGCTTCTCTGTGCTGGACTGGAGAGTCCAAACTGTCGACTGGAGACTCTGAGGTCAGTTCATGTGTTTCTGTGTATCTATAAAATGTCATTAATTTACATGTTTTGCTCTCTCTCTCTCTCTCTCTCTCTCTCTCTCTCTCTCTCTCTCTCTCTCTCTCTGTCTCTCTCTCTCTCTCTCTCTCTCTCTCTCTTTCTCTCTCTTGCTCGACCACACACTCTCCACACACAGCACACGTGTGGTTGTTTATCTCAACAAGGAAACTAGCTTTACTTGAGAAAGGCTGCAGGCAGCGAGACAGAAGACTGCTGAAAGGTAGAAAGTGAAATGTTACTTCAGAGCGTGGAGGACGAGACGACTCTGGCTGTTCCCACTGACCAATCAGTGGTCTGCAGTGTGTTAGCTCCACCTTTTAGCGTGGGATCAGTGCATCAGTGAAGCTAAACGTGTTCATAGCTGTTTCAGACAGCCAAAGGTGGAGCCAAGAGCTGCTGGAGGCTCAACAATGGGTTAAATATGGAGGGAACTTCTCACATGTTCTCTCCTGGAAGACATTGGTAGTGTTTCACTCAGTTCATATTTCAAAGTGACAGAAATAGTTGTGTAACAAATGAAAAAGAGCTGAGAGAGAAGTTGAAACCTGGGCTCTGTCTCACCTGCACTCAGCTCACCAATCACAGAGTGAGGAAGGTGTTAATGTTTGTTTGTCACTTTTGTAAAGTGACAGAAGTTGTTGGACACAGACCCCCTAATCTGACATCAGAAAGGTGTGGCCCCCCGCAGAGATTTAAACCTCTGAAAAGAAAGTGTTGAATCTCTGAAAAAAGGAGGTTGGAATTCTAATATGTGCGGGGGATTTCAACATGATTCTGAATACTAGACTGGACACAACTAATAACAAGAGAACTAAGACTCATCTATCGAAACTTGTCAACACCTCTCTAGCTGAATTGGGGATGTTCGATGTTTGGAGAGAACTCCATCCGTTAGAGAAGGACTTCACACATTATTCTGCTCCACATTCGGAGTACTCCAGAATAGATTATTTTTTTATGAACACAATAGACAGATATAGAGTAGAGGAATGTAAAATAGGGGTAACTGACTTATCTGACCACAGTATTATTTACCTCAATATCCATCTAACTAGGAGAAATAAAAATACACTCTGGAGATTAAATGTGGGTATGCTGAATAACCAGAAAACACAGGAGGAGGTTAAGAAAGAAATTAAATGCTGCATTGAGGACAACCTAGACAGCCCAGTGGATCCTACCATACTTTGGGATACGGTAAAAGCTGTAATGAGAGGGAGGTTAATAGCGAGGGCAGCTTACCAAAAAAAGACTAGAGAGGAAGACTATAAGAAATTGGTTAAACAATTAATAATACTGGAACAGCAACATAAAAATAAAAAAGACGATCCGGCTTTACAACAAATAATCAATGTGAGACGGCAGATAGATGACATCCTAAGTCAAGAGGTCGAGAAAAAACTAAGATTCATTAAACAGACCTATTATGAATCTGGATCTAAGGCAACTAAATATCTGGCAAGAAGACTTAAGGTCCAGCAAGCTTCTCACACAATACATAAGATTAGAGACCCTGTTACGAAACAATTGCTGTTTGAGCCTGAAGAAATAGAAAGTGTTTTTAAAGATTACTATGAAAACCTATACACCCAACCCACAGCAAAAAGAGTGTGTGAAATGAAAGAATTCCTTGATTCCTTGGACTTGCCTGCTATTGGAAAAGAGCAAAATAAAAAATTAATTTCCAGCATCACAAAAAAAGAACTAGATGCCGCAATTAGTAGATTAAAATCAAACAAAACGCCAGGTAGTGACGGATTCCCCAGCGAGTGGTATAAAACATTTAGGGAGGAATTACCCCGCTACTTCTGAATTCCTTCAACCAGACACTGACAGAGGGCAAACGGCCTCCCTCTTGGAAAGAGGCCATAATCTCAGTTATTCCAAAGCAAGGTAAAAATAAAGAACTTTGCGAATCCTATAGACCTATTTCAATCCTAAATGTGGATTATAAAATTTTTACTTCAATAATTTCCAAAAGATTTGAAAATTTTATGTCTGACTTGATAGACGAAGATCAGTCAGGTTTTATTACAGGTAGGCAGACTCAGGATAACATCAGACGTATTCTGCACATGATAGATCAGATCCAAAGACAAGGCCTGAGAGCAGTACTAGTGAGCCTCGACGCAGAAAAGGCCTTTGACTGTGTCAATTGGAGGTTTCTGTATCAAGTTTTGGGAAGACTAGGGATTCATGAACAAATTATACAATGTATCCAAGGCCTCTACCAAGAACCAACAGCGAGGATAAAAATTAATGGACACCTAACTGACAGATTTATTTTACAGCGAGGAACTCGCCAAGGATGTTGTTTTAGCCCTACCTTGTTTGCTATATTTATTGAGCCGCTGGCACAATTGATCAGACAAAGTAACAACCTAAAAGGAATCCATATAGGACAGCAGGAGCATCGGATAGGGCTCTTCGCTGATGATGTTATTGTGGCTCTTCAAGACCCAGATAGAACATTTCCTAATTTGATGTCGATATTAGAAGATTACGGCAAATACTCTGGCTATAAATTAAACATAACAAAAACACAAATTCTTACACTAAATTATTCCCCAGGCCGAGAAATTAGAGAAAAATATAAAATAAAATGGAATTCGAAAGTAATTAAATACCTGGGTGTGGTATTGGCTAGAGACCACATTAAAACATTTGAAATTAATTATAAAAACATTAACAATAATATCAAGACAGATATCGGGCAGTGGTCTGCTTTTAACATGGACTTTGAGACACGAATCGAGGTAATAAAAATAAATGTGGTACCGAGACTGTTATATCTTTTCCAATCCATCCCACAGATGATTCCAGAATCACAATTCAGACAGTGGGATACACTTATTTCTAGATTTATCTGGGCCGGTAAGAGACCGAGGGTCAGGTATAAGACACTTCAATTACCAAAAGAAGAGGGGGGGCTGTCCTTGCCTAATCTGAAACAATACTTTTACGCAGCTCAAGTAAAGTTCCTGGTTTCTACATGCTGCCCTCTATATCAGGCAAGATGGAAAGACATAGAGGCCCAGATGGAAGGTTTCCAGATTCAGGCAATATTAGGGGACATGGGAAACAAATTGGCTCGACAAAGCAAAAATGAAATTATTAAACAAACATTGACAATATGGAACATGATGGTAAAAGAATACAATATGGAGGGAGACATCAAATTATTAATTTGGCCTGCTCTAGATCCCAGATTCGAACCAGGAATCAGTGATGCTGGATTCAGGCGATGGTGGGACAGAGGCATCACAGCAGTATGCGCAATAACTCATAGAGGGCTCTTAAAAAGTTTCAGTGAGTTACAAAAAGAATTTGGGCTGGAAAACAAAGATTTTTTTCGTTACCTGCAAATTAGAGATTTTTTCGATAAAAGAATCAAACCAACATTGTCCAGAGAGGGCAATACAGTGATAGATACTCTAACTGAAGCCTATAAAAAGAAGAATAAAAAAATAATATCTAAAATATATCAAGGCCTTCAGAAACAGAATGGGATCAACACAGGATACATTAAAGCAAAATGGGAGAAAGAACTAAATATAGAAATATCAGAGGAGGAATGGCGTTCTATGTGGAGTGCACAGCATTCATCTACAAGTTCAAAGAAGTGGAGAATATTTGGCTGGAAGAACCTGATTCGTTTTTTCATTACACCTCTTATAAAAAGCAAATTCTCTCAATCACAAGAACAGTGCTGGAGGCAGTGCGGAAACATGAACGCTGATCATTCCCATATATTTTGGCTATGCCCAAAAATTCAAACCTTCTGGGATCATGTATGTACTACTGTGACAAAGATCCTGGGATACACAATCCCTAACAATGTGACGGTCCTCTATTTCTGTGTCCTAAATGAAAATGTGGTTCTTAAAAATGACTGGTATCTGTGTAAAATACTGTTGATGGCTTGTAAAAAAGTTATAACAAAATGCTGGTATAAAACAGAACCTCCAAGCATTAACCAATGGATGGACAAAGTGAAGGAAATGTGTTTAATGGAAAAGATGACTTTCTCTCTCCGATCTAGAGGAGCAACCTTCTCCAGGAAATGGGAGAAATGGACTGCTTTTATCAAAACAATTGAGGACACTACACACTAATCAAGTAAAGTCACTGGACATTATATATAGGTCTTTCAACTGAGGAGCCCCCATGTTTTTGTTTTTGTTTTATTGTCTTGACAGTCTGTTGTCAACTTGTTCATTTCTGAAAATACTAAATAAAAAGTATCAAAAAAAGAAAAAAGGAGGTTGGATGATGTTGAAGTCACGTTGGACAAAAGACACATGAGTGTGATGTGATCTCTGATTCAACACACTGCACGTGTTGAATGTGTGAAACTCTGAAGACAAACTTTAATAACATGAAAATATTACACTGCTGATGAATTATAAGTGCGACACAATTATCTCACACATACTGTTGTTGTTCTCACATGTTTAAATCCATTTGAATATTTACTTTAAACCGGTTAATACTTTGAAAACATTATTCAAACTGTTTAAATCTTAGTTTTCATGTCATCAGCTCTGAAGGGGATTTGACCACATAGATTCTGTCCTGATTCACACTGAGCATCTTGTTCTGCTTCATATTTAAAACATATCTAATATAACATCAAACATTCAGCACTGTTTTATTCTCCATCAACCTCTTCATCATTGATTTGCACTTTTCCTTCTTGCTTCTGAAAGTAAAAACACAAACGTTGTGTTTTCTTCTGTCAGACAACAACAAACGTGTGTTTGTTCCAAACCTTTCTGATGATATGTGACGTCTGTACTGACTGAAACACTTCAGCTCAGGATGACTTTTATCTGAAAGCTCCTGTTGCTGAGAGAGTTGATCTTTGAGTCTCGTTCCCGACCCGTCAAATACTGACGCTTTGGGACGGCGGCCGACCCGACCTACAATCCCAAAGCGTCAGTATTTGACGAGTTGGAACGAGACTGAAAATTCAACTATCTTAATAACAGGAGCTTTAAATAGCAGAATCAAATGTTCCATCAGTTTCTGTGGGTTTTTATTTGGCTGCACAACATGAGTTTGTACAGATGGAGCCTCTGGTGGAGCTGCAGAGTTTAAGAGGTGACATCACTGCGTCTTTATTGAAGCAGCAGCACGTTGTCATTAATATTAATGAGAGCTCTGTTTCACTTTGTGTGTTTGACAGTGTTGAACCTGCATCCTGTTGGGTTCAGGTGTTTGGAGCTTCATTTTCTAAACGTCTACATCCTGAACCTTCTTCAGCTCTGAACAGATTATTAAACACTGAATGATTTCAAGCAGGAACATTAAAGTCTTTTAAACTGACATCATTTATTCTTTATTCAGATTGGAGGACTGCAGTTTGTCAGAGATCAGCTGTGCTTCTCTGGCCTCAGCTCTGAAGTCCAACCCCTCCCATCTGAGAGAGCTGGAGCTGAGCTTCAACGAGCTGCAGGATTCAGGAGTGACGCTTCTCTGTGCTGGACTGGAGAGTCCAAACTGTCGACTGGAGACTCTGGGGTCAGACACCATTTTTTACTTCTGTGCTCAGATCAATATGATGTGAAAGTTGTGTTGACACTAAACTGCAGACATCAGCTGATATTATACTGATCCACACTGAGTATCTTAATGCTGAAGTCTGTTTTCTTCTTCTGTGGTTTAGTCCATTGACTGTGGCAGAGCAATGTTGAGCTGCACATTTAAAACTTTCATATAACAACATGAATAATTCACTCTGAACATCCTCAACTATTGATTTTCATCTCAGATTACAAATCATGTTTTTTAAAGTGATGAGAAAAATACATACTACAATGAAAAGTTAAATAATCTCTATTTTAACTATCAGACAATAACAAATATATTCAGAATCGTCTTTTTACAACATTTTAATGAAGCTTTGTGACGTTTATACTGACTGAATATTTAAATTGTGAAGTTTCATCATTTATTCTTTATTCAGATTGGACAGATGCAGTTTGTCAGAGATCAGCTGTGCTTCTCTGGCCTCAGCTCTGAAGTCCAACCCCTCCCATCTGAGACAGCTGGACCTGAGTGACAACGAGCTGCAGGATTCAGACGTGAAGCTGCTGTCTGAACTTGTGGAGAGTCCAAACTGTCGACTGGAGACTCTGAGGTCAGTAGAGAGTTGGAGTCAGTCCATGCTGGTTTCAGCAGTATTGTAATAAACACAGTCAGTATCAGAGTAAAGATCCAGCATTTCCTGCTTTCCTCAGTGAAGCTGTGAGAGGAGAACGGTGACAGGCTTCAGGATTGGACAGAAAGAGATAGAGGGGGAACAGTCAGCCAATCAGAGGAGCCAGAAGCTTGTTGTGATCGTGTGTTTGAGTTGAAGTGAAGACGACTGTTGTTGTTGTGTTCATGTGTACAGGAAGTAAAGCTGGATCACAGCTGACAGCATCACAGGATGTGTAGAGACAGCGTCCTCATCCATCAAACTGTTGTAGCATCAAATCTGTGTTCTCTCATTTCAACACTGAACAACTGATCAGTCCATCTTTGTCACAGCTCTCAGGTCTACGGTGGCCCTGAAGGTCAAAACACAACAACATCCCACAAAACATCAAACTGTCACCAGAGACTCTGGTTCTGTCCAATAACAAACAAGAACGCCGTCCCACCTTTTCCATAATCTGAAGTGTGGTTGTGTTTTGACCTTCAGGGCCACCGTACAGATCGCTCTGACTGAAGCCTGCACATCACTGACTCTTATTTCAGAGAACCGCGGTTACATTTAGTAACCATGTGGTCTCCTCACAGACCAGAACCTCTGCTGAAGTCCAGTAACCACAGCTGGTGTTGACTGTTCAGTCTCGGTGTGAACATGTCGGAGCTTTAACATCAAATATTTATCTGTCCGTCTGTCTTTAGTTTTATCCAGATGTTTTTACAACAGACTCCATATTTACATGTTTGTAATATTTAAAGCAGATGAAATGTTCAGGTGTGACTGAGACTCTGGTTTTTAACAGCAGTGAATCATCATCAGAGTGTTTCTGCAGTGATGATGCGTTCAGGGACTCTGAGCAGTTTATTTCACTGTGTGCTTGAGTGAAACCTGCAGAGTAAACACACTTGATGTGTCTGCAGGTCTGTGAGCTTCACTCCAACACGTTAACATGAGCTGAAAGGAAGCTGGCTACGCTACACAGCCGCTCCACTTGTGGTCTGAACAGGACTGAAGTCCTGCTGGTCTTTATATCACTGACTGACAGCTGATGGAGGGAGTCTCTGTAGACACTCATGTATCACTTCTGCTGTCTCTCTGCTTCTCTCATCAGGTGGAGGTGGTGGTGATCTCTGTCAGAGTGAGTGATGAGAAAGGTGGAGGTGTTGAGAGGATCAGCTGTGTCCTGATGATCCAGAGAGGTTGAAGCAGCACCATCAGCTGGTGGGTGGAGAGGCTCTGACTGGGCGGAGAGGAGAGCTTCATCCAGCAGCGACTGACGGACCAATCACAACACGTGGAGATGATGTCAGTGCTGCAGTGTGAACTGCTCTGAGATCAGCTCCACTGTCCAGTCCAGCATCGTCCCTGTTTCCTCTGGATGTTGTAGGGACACATGTCCCTCGCCTCTGCTTTTAATTGAGGCTTTGTCTTCTGAAAGGCAAACACTCCTCTACAGATATGAGCTCTCCTCTTCACCTGGCAGGGAGGACGTTGTTGTCTTTACAATAAAACCGTGGAATAGATGATTCCCAGGAGACCATCTGTCCTTATTTACAACTCTACACACCATTTGTCCTCTTTCCCCCTCAAGACAGAAACACTCCTTTCCTTCAGGTCCATCGAGGTTCATCATCAAATGAATCCACTCTCCAGACATCAAGAGGAACAGACAATCTTGTGTTATAGTTTCATGTCTTTGCAGTTGTGTTAGATTAACAAAGTGCTGACAATTGTTCTCTGCTGATCTAATTAAAACACACACACACATTCCCACAGTGAAGGTCTGGTGACGCCCACCTTCTTGGAGTAATCTTGGTTGACAGCTTAATAATTTATAGTTGTGTTGTTCTTATCTTTTGCGCTCCACTGTGAAGTTCTCTACACTTCTCCAGATTTCAACACGGTTCTGAACAGCTATTAAACCAGAACCTCATCTTCTTAATTTTAACAAATTATTAAACAGGCAGAAAAGTTATTAAAACTGATTTTTCTTACACTTCCCTACGATTAAGATTGAGTGAGATGAATGTAATGTGTAAAAACGCCCTGTGGTGAGTCCTGGTGTGATCGGGACAAACTGTTCAATCATCTCGTTAATACGTTTGGATTATTACCAGTGAATGTCTCTGATGTGCCCTGTTTAACAAGTATCAAGCTGGAACTAAAAGAAATATGAGTGGTGACTTCTACTGTATAATCAAGTGTGTTTAGATGTTCTGATCCAGTTTTAATTCCTTTGTGGATGTTAAAGTGGTTTTAATAATGACATATGATTTGGTGTTGGACAAAGTCCACATATGAAGCCGTGGTGACATTCTGGGGAAGGTGAAGCGGTTTAGCAACGTTTCAAACTCTAGTTTAGTTTGAGTCCGTTCCTGTGAAGTTTCCCACTTGTTATCTCCTCTGAGACAAACAGCGGCCGCCCTGCCCCCAGGCCCGCCGCCACTCGAGACTACAAAACAGAGACATCACTTCTCTGCTCGCTCCAAACTTTAACTCTCTTCTCTCTCCAAACTCTTCTCTTCTTTAATGTTTCCGCTCTTTACTTTGAGACTCGCTTCAAGACAGCGATCTCTGCACAAAGTGCTCACGTGTTCATTTTTCTCTCTTTTATATTTATGGCTGTATTGATTCATCTCTTAAGTACTTCAACTTACATTAAGTTTCTACCAGAACCAAGTTCTGCTTTAATTAAGAGGAAGTGAACTTAATTGCAGCTTTTAGCTGAACAGAGATTCAGTCACTTTTGTTCCTATTAAAATGACTCTGGTCATATTTAAATGCTGTCACCCAACTAACCCGTGATCTCACCACCTGCACATGTTCATATACCCGCATTACTTTACCGGGTCCACATTTCCACTTACCTGTTGTTGTTCCTTTAAATCGCCATTTCATTCATTTACCCTGAATTATCTAGTTAATAAACATATTTAACCGTATGTCGTCGTCTGTACAGGTTTGTTTTTAACGTGGAGAACCGATGGAAACTGTGTAGAAGTCACTACTTCAGTTATGAGATTGAATGAATTGATCTGAAATTGATTAGAATTGATACAAATTAACCTGGAATGTGATTAATTTCATCGGGATTATTCAAATGGATGAAACAGCGGAGGTGGTGCCCCATTAACGAGTGTTTTATTAATGGCCAGTGATTAATAAATGACATGTATTATCAGTGTCTCTCCTACAATGTGACAGAGTGTCATCAGTGTCTCTGGACTGCTCTGCTGCATCTGCCAAGCAGCCGTCACGTCAGGAGCAGACACAATAATGAGTTAATTACTCGTTAACTTAGTTACAGAGTGAGTAAATGTACTTAGTTACAGAGTGAGTAAATGTACTTAGTCACAGTGTGAGTAAACGTACTTAGTTACAGAGTGAGTAAACGTACTTAGTTACAGAGTGAGTAAATGTACTTAGTTTGTCAGATGGTCCGGATGGTTTCAGTCTTTTGGACCTTGCGGTTCTGCTACAGTATCAATAAATGTCTCTCTTGGTCTTTGGGTCACGGTCCGGTCAGATCCAGGCAGCTCGCCTCTGGAAACAATAATCCAGGCCTGACACAAAGCACCTTCATCATCAGATGCTCTGAAGTGAGAAAGTCTG
The DNA here is from genome assembly GCF_040436345.1 of Pagrus major. NCBI lineage: Eukaryota > Metazoa > Chordata > Actinopteri > Spariformes > Sparidae > Pagrus > Pagrus major. Next base: position 2,877,781 of record NC_133215.1, on the reverse strand, counting down.
TGTTGTGGTTCTTATTGAGATGAGATGGAGCAGCCGCTTGATGACTGGAAACAGGCTGATGAATTATCAGCACTTTGTTTTCTATGTTGCCTCATTTATTTGTAATATTAGGGACGTATTTTACAAATAAATCATTAGTTGTATCTCTGCGTGAACCTCTTCAGGGTGTTTCTCTCTAAGTCAGTCAGACTCATTCATGCCTTCACCTGCAGTCCTGACAGTGTTGAGAGAAGCACCCAGAAGTCACAACTGAGCCAAAGGCAAGAAATCATGTTACAATGGGACTTTAGTAAAAGTGGAAGTCACTTATATGAATATCACTTCAGTCAAAGTCTCAAAGTCTCTGATATTAAATGTACTTCAGTATCAAAAGTTTAAAATAAATAGATTATAAATATTTCCACGTTTTTGTTAATCTGCAGATAGAATATATTTTAAAATGTGCAGCTTCAGCTCTGATACAGCTGCACCAGTAAAGACAGTAACTGAAGTTATCAGATAAATGTAGTGGAGTAAGATTACAATACTTATCTAATCTGAAGCAGAGTGGAAGAATAAAGTAGAAGAACATGGAAAAACTGAGGCAAAGTACAAGAACCTCAAAATGTACTTAGTTACAGAGTGAGTAAATGTACTTAGTTACAGAGTGAGTAAAAGTACTTAGTTACAGAGTGAGTAAATGTACTTAGTTACAGAGTGAGTAAATATACTTAGTTACAGAGTGAGTAAAAGTACTTAGTTACAGAGTGAGTAAACGTACTTAGTTACAGAGTGAGTAAATGTACTTAGTTACAGAGTAACTAAACGTACTTAGTTACAGAGTGAGTAAACGTACTTAGTTACAGAGTGAGTAAACGTACTTAGTTACAGAGTGAGTAAACGTACTTAGTTACAGTGTGAGTAAATGTACTTAGTTACAGAGTGAGTAAATGTACTTAGTTACAGTGTGAGTAAATGTACTTAGTTACAGGATGTTCACTTTCACAGTACTCTGATGTTGTGAAACTTAAAGTACTTGTACTTGGTTGCGGGGCGGAATGAGCGCCCGCAAAAAACCAAACCGTGCGGTGTCTGCGTCGCTCGGATACACGTCACACATGTAATGTTGCGCGTGGGGAGTGCGCGGCTGGGCGGAGCCAAGATGGCGGTGCTGCAGGAAGCTGGTGCAAAGTTTCTCCGTCAAACAATCTGAGGTTTTGTGAATAGGCAGACAGAATATGTGGTAATTTTAACGTTTTACTGATAAAAAGGTGACTTTAACACATTAATATTTTGGTACCAAGACTAATGTTCCGTGGAAAAAAGATAAAGTTTGGAAAAACCGAGACGGTAAAAGTTTGAGCGCGAGCTGGCTGACGCACCAACGGACGTTAACGTCAGAGGAAGAAGAAGATGAGTCCCGATGCTAATAGAGCTAACTGAGTGACTTATCTGCTCCACTATGACGGGAGCGACTCTGAAAAGTCAGTAGAAGTGAACACACCATGGGAGGAATGCAGAGAAACTACGCCTGAAGATAATGTGGACACTTTCGGCCCAGTCAGACGCTCAACATGTCAACAAACGGAAGAAACGGGACTGACGGTGACGGTGACGGTGCAAATGTCAGCGCGGACATTTTGGCGGCTGTCAAAGAGCCTCTCACACAAACATGACGAGACCAGACTAAGATTTCAGTGACTGAACTCACGACAGAAACAACGTGTCAACACATTGAAAAACTCTCTTCTACAGTTGAGCAACTTGTGGTGGATATTAATCATCACAAAGACATTTAGAAACAGACGGAGTCAGAAACGGAACCGCTGAGAAAAGAACCGGATTCTGAGGCAGGAGCTGCCGAAAACAAGCGCTGCAGTTACAGATGGACACTGAAACTACACGGAGTGAGAGAGGAGATGGACGAGGACGCAGAGCAGTGGTGATCGACATCCTTGGAAAAGTTGCCCCGGGACTTCATGAATATCTACAGGAAGGGGTCGACATTGTGCATCGCCTTGGTCCGAAGAGAAAGGACGGATCCCACCGGTCACTCATCGTCCTGTTGGCGCTGCGCCGTGTCCGTGATGCGGCTTGGAAAAGTGCCAAAGGCCGCAAGTTTCTGCGGAGCAACAAGCTGCGTCTCACCGAGGCACTTTCCCCGGAGGGTCGAGAGGCCGGAGAGAAACTCAGAAGCCAGGAAGGAAGGTAAAAAGGCGCCTTCCCAGGTCCTCATGCTCTGATAGAGGGGAAGAAGATTAAAGCCTTTTCCTCAGACTGATGAAGAGGAGAATCAGACAGTTGGATAAGTTGGCAAGCGTCCTGCACACTGCAGGTCTCCAGGGAGGTTATACAACACATCACAACACAAAACTGGACTTATTGGCTATGAACTGTTGTGTTTCGGTGATGACTGATGGAGAAAGCTGTTTCCAAACATCTCACGTCTCCAGGGAGGTTGTAACTCAGCAAAGACTCATTGACTAAGAACTGTTGACTTCTGGAGGTGACAGATGAAGATTGTTATCTTTCCAAACTGTCTCTGTCAAGAGGCACAAAACACCAGCAGCTACATTGTTGGAGTTAATCTCACACCTTTATACAATTTTATACAAGTATTATTTGTTGGTATGGGAGATAAATGGGTCTAAAACATATGATCAGACTTTGTTCTTTGTTCCTCATATTAACTCACGGTTTGCTAATAATCTGCAGTGTTGCTTAACTGTTAGAGCAAGATTATTTTTGAGCAGCAAAATATGTTCATCATATTTAGTTTATATAATTTACAATTAAAAACAGACAAAAGGAAAATGTGTTCTGTTTGAACAACAATATCTGGGTTTAACCCAACATGTTTGATAGTTATTGATTAATTCAATTTAAACTAACCTGTTTATGGTACCAACACTATATTTTTCTATAGTCACAACTGTTTTGACTGTCTGTCACTTCCTCGTTTAAGGAAGCTAAAACACACCTCAAAGTTCTTGTTATCTATTTGTGAGAGCTACTTCATTATTATTATTATTATTATTTCCTTTTCTTTTATTCTTGATGGATTTTGAGTTTGATTCGCTAACGGTTATGTCATTGAATGTCAGAGGTTACGTGATTTATTGGAAAGAAAAGCCACTTTTCTGTTGTGTAAAAATAGTGAGGCTGATTTAATATTTTTACAAGAAACACATTCAAGTGAGTCCGATGTGAAGTTCTGGAAAGGGCAGTGGGGAAATAAGATTTATTGTCGTCATGGTACTGATCGTTCTGCAGGAGTCTCAATTTGTTTACATAAATTCAAAGGGGAGATCTTAGAGGTGGTGTCTTCACATGATGGTAGATGGATTTTCATCATTCTCAAGCATGATAATTCAAATTTTATAGTGTGTAATATTTATGGGCATAATTCTCACTCATCCAACAAGGTACTTTTTAGTCAGATTACCTCAAAAATAAATGAGCTATTACACAAATATCCTAACTCTTCCCTAATTTTAGGGGGCGACTTTAACGAGTGTCCTGATAATGCGATGGATAGATTCCCCCCAACACTGTGTCAGTCTCTGCTGAACAACAATATTATTTCAAAACTTTGCTCAGATCTCTCCCTGACCGACACATGGCGTTTCTTTAACCCAGACATGCAGGATTTTACATGGTCTAAGAATAACCTCTCATCTAGATCCAGGACTGATTTGTTTTTGATTTCTTCCTCTGCACTTCAGTATGTGAAAGAGGTCTCCCGTTCTTTTGCTCCATTGTCAGATCATAAGAAAATCACTCTGAAATCAGGGGGCTCACAGAATACGACTAAATTACGAGGATACTGGAAATTTAATAATACTCTACTTAAAGACAGTTCCTTTAATGATAGTATAAAAAATCTAGCCAAGGAAATTTTTAATGAAATTGTGGACAATGAATATACACAACAATGGGAGCACTTCAAGTTTATGACAAGAAGTATTGCTGTAAAGAGAGGTAAAGAGTTAAAAGCCCTAAAAAATAAAACAGAAGCTGAATTACTGAGCAGAATTGGTTTCCTCTTATCTAAACCCAACTTGTCTTCTGAAGAGGAGCTAGAAGTGAAGAGATACAGTTAAAATAGATCAGATTCATACTGAGTTAGCCAAAGGTGCATTTGTGAGATCTAGAGCCAAGTGGCTGGAAGAGGGGAAACAAACTCCAGCTATTTTTTGCTTTGGAGAAAAGAAATGGTCAAAGAAAGTCACTAAGTCTGATTAATATTAATGGTAGTAAATGTACTGAGCAAAAATTAACATCAAATTCAGTTTTTTCCTTTTATAGCAACTTATACAAATCAGAATTCAACAACCCCTCTTGTGAAATATTTATTGGTAAGATTAAAAAACACATAAACACAATTGACGAGGACTTGAAAAAACCTTGTGATTCTGATCTGAGCAGAGAGGAAATCAAAACTGCACTTTTCTCAGTGAAAAAGGGTGAATCCCCAGGTGTAGATGGGCTTTCAGTTGAATGTTATATTCATGTGTGGGATCTCATTCAGGAGCCTTTATTCTGTATGTACTGTGAATGTGTTGGTCAGGGTGAGATGATTACAACTATGAAACGAGGCGTTATATCTCCAGATAAAGACAACCTATTGATAGAAAACTGCCGACCTGTCACTCTCCTTACTATTGATTACAAGATTCTGGCATCAGTTTATGCAACTAGATTAAAAATGGGTCTTCCTCATATTGTTGCTGAAGCACAATCAGGGTTCATTAAAGACAGACACATAAGTAATAACATCAGACTTATTTTGGATTTATTAGACTATGCAGATTCGGTCCACTCAGAAGCATTCATTCTCTTTTTGGACTTTTATAAAGCTTTGGACACCATTGAACATAAGTTTCTTACAGAATGTCTTCAATTGTTTGGCTTTGGAAATCAATTTATAGATACTGTTGACATGTTTTATAAAGGAATTAATAGCTCAGTGATTATTAACCACAACACCTCTAATAGATTTGATATAAATCGAGGTGTTAGGCAACGATGCCCGATTTCACCTTTGTTATTTATCTTAGTTGTTGAATTATTGTCATTAAATATAGTACATGACACAGATTTCAAAGGCATCTCTATATTCAATAGAGAAATAAGAATTTCTCAGCTGGCGGATGATACAACCCTTTTCCTGAAAGACAAAGAACAGTTGGTCAAAGCTATTGATCTAGTTAAACAGTTTTCATCAGCATCAGGCCTGAAACTTAATGGATCTAAATGTGAACTATTGCCCATACACAACTGTGACGATGCTTTCATAGATAATATCCCAGTAAAAACCTCAGTCAAGTATTTGGGCATTCATATAACAAAAAATGTAATAGCGAGGCAACACCTGAACTTCTCTGGAAGAATGAAAAAAACTAGAGATATCTTTAACCTTTGGCTTCAGAGAGACGTGACATCATACGTCAGGGTCCTTTTGTCAAAAGCTGAAGGCGTCTCTCATTTTGTTTATCCATCTCTTTCTGTTTGTCAATGATGCCACTGCTGAGGAAATTAACAAGCTTTTTCTGGACTTTGTCTGGAGGAATAAAACACACAAGCTTAAAAATGCAGTTCTATCTAACAGCAGAGCGGAAGGCGGCTTGAAGTGCTTAATCTCATTGATATTATAAATACTTTAAAATCAATTGGTTAAAAAGATGTTTGACACATCAAAATTCATTGTGGTTCTTCATCCCCAATCATGTTTTTGAAAAAATTGGTGGGCTTGCTTTCGTTTTAACCTGCAACTACTCACCTGACAAGCTTCCAGTCACGCTGTCCGAATTTCATCAGCAATCACTTCTTTCTGGGAAAATATGTTTCAATCACAATTTGTCTCCTCACAAAACCTTGTTATGGAATAACGAGTGTATTACTATTAGGAATAAGTCTCTTTTTTATTCCAAATGGTTTGAGAGAAGTATAAATAATATTTTGTCTGTTCTGGATGAACATGGTCTTGTCCTCTCCTGTGACAGTTTTTTATCGCGTCATAATTTTCCTTTACCTTTCAAAGAATACAACTCTGTGATAAGAGCAGTCCCCTCTGGCTCACTTAGTTTAATGAGAAGTCACCGATCTTTCTGTGGAGAAAATAGACCAGAGAGCAAATCTGTTTTACTTTTGAATGGTATCAACATACAAGACAAGAAATGTAACAATAAACATATAAGGAGAGTTTTTCAAGATAAAAAGAGGTTTTCTCCACGAGGAAAATGTTACTGGTGCTCTCATTTAGAGGACATAGACTGGGAAAGCCTGGCTTTACCTCACAAATACTGTATTCATAACAAAGGAAAAGAAACTCATTTCAAAATTCTTCACAAAATATATCCTGTCAACTCCTTCATTTCAAAATTCGTGGATGTGGACAGCTCCTGTGTTTTTTGTGGGCAAACTGATGAAACTTTAAACCATCTGTTGTTTGAATGTAATGTCACAATGCAATTTTGGTCGGACTTGTGTTCTTATATCTTCCCCAATGTCGACATGTCATACTGCTTTTCCCTTAAAGATGTTATATGTTATTATGAACATGAGAAGAACAAGTCTCTTCAGTATTTAGTTAATTTTTTCATTTTATTTGGTAAATATTTTATTCATAAGCAAAAATGTTCAGCCTCCAAACCAACCTTTCCTCATTTTTTAATTGAATTCAGTTCACTTTATAAATCCCAGCCTGAGTTAAAAATAAAAAGAATACAACATTTTTAGACAACTATGAAAAGATATTTGACGTTCTCCCTGGCATTTAATGACATTTATGATAACAGAGATTAGTACATACATATATGTGTTGACATGACAATATAGTATTTATTTACTTATTTACTTATTTTATTTGTTTAAATGTTATTTTATATGAGATCCTTGCTGTATTTATTTATTCTATTTATTGACCTTTGAATGTGAAACAGCTCTCATGTGTTGTGTTAGTGTTTGACACTTTGTATAAATTGAATACTTAAATAAAGAGAAGAAAAAAAAAAAGACCCTCTGAGGTGCGCAGCCAATGGCCACACGTCACGTGACTCAGCACCACAAGTCAGAAACACGTCCTTGTTTCTGCTTTTTTATTTTGTTAATCTTTATTATTTTCACGACAGAGTTTTTCTATTAAGCGCTGGTGTTGTTGAGTGTTGCTGTCTGTTGCTGACTTGCTGTTGTGTATCAGCCCAAACATGAGAGCTGTGTGGTCCAACCTCAGGTTCGGGTCGGGCTTCATCAGTATCCCCGGTATGATGGTTACAGCCTGGAGGAAATATGAGTCAATATCATGGGACTGCTTATTAGGAGCTGTGCTCTCGGACTGTATTATACATCGCAGATGTGAGTGTGTGCGTGCGTGCATGTGTTGTGTGGACGTGTGTCCAGAGGCTGTTTGATTTGGACTTAGTTATATAGTGTGAGACCTTTCTGGTGCCGCTGCCTTTCACTGAAGCAACTTGAGGCTTTCAGCTGCACCGGGACTTTTATTTTCTCTGTGACTTCTGTTCTCTGTTACTGTGAACAGTCATTTGTGCTGGATTTCTGTTGATCACTGTGATAGTTGGGCGACTCGGACCAACTCAGGGCAGAGTGGTCCCGGGTTCTGGGAGCTAATGGGAAGAAAAGGTGTTTGTTCCTATGCAGCTGTTTCACCGCTGGATCGGGGGCCGACTCAGGGCCGAGTGGAGCCCAGTGGAGACACGGGGTCTCTTCAGGTTGTCACCGCTGGTTGGCTGCTTTTTCACAATCTGTAGCGCAAACAACCTGAATTCACGGTGGCGACCGGGTCTTAAGGACAAATATAAAGTGACAGGTAGAACAATGGGAGGCAAATCCAGCAAAAACCAGGAGGCTGGCGCAGGAAACCTATTGTATTTTAGCCGACTTTCCTATTTCCTAACTTGTTTTAATGTATTTAAAATGCTTTTGCTGCAGCTGTGTGCGCCTGTAAAGCACTTTGAGTTGCCTTGTGTCTGAATTGTCTGTACAAATAAACTCGCCTTAGTTGTCTTTGTTTATCAGGTGATATTGTAGGCTGCACATAAAACATATGTGCCAACGAGGCAGCTGATATTCTCCATGACAAGACTTTTTATGTTGAGCTGTAACCTTGGCACCACTTATTATGTAAAACCTTTATTCTCTTCTATAAGTGTGTGACTGTATTTACCAGCCCAAACATAAAAGTTACTGTATATTCAACCTTAGATTGTACAATAGGTCCCATATGTGGACTGTGTGTGTGTGTGTGTGTGTGTGTGTGTGTGTGTGTGTCACAGTCCGGCCGAGGCAGCGACGATGCAACTGTCATCTGATATAACAGTTATAACACCAACACACACACCTGCACTTTGAATGTGCACGTCACCATGTGCACGTTTTTAATTGACAACAACTGAAAGGCACAAGAGTTCAGGTGCAAACAAATAGATACACAAATGTAAGCAAAACAAACCCAAGACAGAAATAACAGGAACACAGTGAGCAGACAAACAGCTTTCACAGTAACACTGACATGTTTTGCACTTTGTTTAGTTCCACACAGAAATTCACTGCTTAAATCTGAAAATCCCCAAATTTCTGTTCATGAACAAAGAATTTCTAACAAACAAACTTGACAGGAAAATGTGCAGTCCTGCAAAAAATCTGAAATAAAACTACAGATCTAACGCATCATATATTAAGAGTTCATCTGCAAAGAACAAATAAAAGCCTCCCTTAAAACTAATGAACAGCTGTGTTATGCACACACGTGATTTAGGACAAATACAATCTAAGATATATATAATGCTTAAACATAACTTCATAATGTGTTGTTAATAAAAAGATGCATAATCTAATAAGATCAGAAACTAACGAGAAGAAGTCTCGTTAGTTTGTGTAAATAAATGTCTGAACACGTGTTGAATGCGTTTGGTCAACTCTCATTTCAAACAAGGGAAACTAGTTCAGCTGCCCGAGTCATGGTGCTGACCCGGCTGATGGTTCTGTGGCCCGTGAGCCCAACAGTTTACTAGATGAGCTTCTCTACAGAGGATTTGACTGTGAAGCGCTGGTTTGTTGTGTGTCTGCTTCCTGCTGCCAGTGAAACATCTGTATCTGCAGCAGCTGGTAAGTCTGCAGTCACATGTTGGAGGAAACGGCCTCCAGTTTCAAACAACCATCGTTTCGCATCTTCCATGAGATGTGTTGTGTTTTGTGACGTGTCTGAACCAGTCACTCTGGGTTTCCTGCTGCTTTCGAGGAGGCGACACAAGAACTGACTCATGCGCGTCCTTTGCATCGTCGCACAGGTGAGTCACTTCCTCCAATGTGAATTGCACATCCTTTGCATTTCCATCGTTTTTCATGAGCTCTTTCGTTTCCTGTATAATCTCTTTAATGTTGTTCCCGTGTGTTTGTCGTTTCTTTCTGAAGACTCTCAGTGTTGCAGGCCAAAGCCTCAGCTGTCAGCCTGCCTGGTCTCCTCTCGTCCACTTCGTCCGCTCCTTTAGTGTCCCTCATTTTGCATTTTCCAATGTGCGCGTTTCATCCATAAACACAGCAAAACACTTCACTGACAAACCGCATTCACAGCAGCTCAACAGTCGTCAGCACGGTTTTCCATTGCATTTCCCATCTGAACAGAGCCGCAGTCAACGCGTAACAAGCAGCCAAACCAGCTCCAACATCTCCAAAGACGCGCAGCGCAGCGCAGCCAACCAACAGTCCCCAATGGACACGCGCAGCTGCTCCGACTGTGTCCAAACGTTTAATGCAGCCAGAGGATTAAAGCAGCTGCTCCGACTGTGTCCAAACGTTTAATGCAGCCAGAGGATTAAAGCAGCAGCTCCTGACTGTGTCCAAACGTTTAATGCAGCCAGAGGATTAAAGCAGCTCCGCTTCCTGCGGCCATGATGCGCTGCTGCTGGACGTCTTCGCCTCGGCATCAGTCAGTGCGTCTCCTCCATCCTTCCGAAGAGGGAAGAGTCAATATGATCCATCCAGTGTCCATTCATTCAAAACTCCGCTGCGATCCACATCCTGTCCGTGCCGAGCCGAGCCGAGCCGAGCCTGTACCATCTTCTCTTTGACTGAGATGTAGCGGCTGATTGAACTCATCAATAGTCGCTGAGAGGCAAAGCAGCTCCTGACTGTGACTCCTGAGTGGAAACCATCGTCCAGCTCCAGATGCGTTTGTTGCTTTTATGAACAAAAGTTCTGGTCAAAATTAAATGGAAATTACGGTCAAAGAAAAACGATCGGGCCCGACTCAACCTGCTTTGTCTGCTCGCCACGCGCCAACAAACCGCGCAGGTGAAATAATGTGGAGGCCGCAGCCACCTCCTCTCAGCCGAGATCACAACAGGACAACAAGACAAACAACAACAATGTGCACGGCCTCAACACAAGTCAACACTTCAACATAGATGCACATGTTGGCTCCTGCAGAAGCGTCACATTCAAACCTTCCTGGGCTCTGATCGGCTCAGTCGGGCAAACAGCTGATACCTGCTGAGGAGACAAACATTATATTGAGATTGTTTTAAAGCCTCCAGATCACAACTCGTCTCATTTCAGGGAAGGATCCTCGACTGTGAGAAGCAGCTGCTGACCTGCCTATAAAGGCTGGAGACAGAAAGATGGACGTTTCCACAGAAAGACTCAGGTCCACTTTAAATAAATCTGCCCTCCACATGAGTCCAATCACAGAGGAGCAGCAGAGAGAGGCGGCCTCACTAACTCACCATGTTCCTGCTTCCAGCTGCTACACGTCAACATTATCCTTTAACAAAGTTGGGCTCAAATGAAAAATGCTCCAACACAAGAGAAAAGTGAGATTCACTCAGACTAATAACAAAACAAACATCATAAAACAAAACAGCTGAATCTCTGAACAACAGGGACATCTGCTCGCCAGTGACGTCACAACGAGCCGACCGCTCAAAACACGTATTTATTACAGAACAAACGTCAAAGAGTTCAGATGTATTTCTTACAGTCCGTTATATTTATTGGATCAGCTCAGAATATTTTCTACATGTAAATAAATACGTTATTGGACCAGTTAGACTCCATGTAGCGCTGCAGCGGCTCAGCCAATGGCAGACTGTTGCTGGGACAAAAACACACATAGCAACGGGTCATTGAGCCAATTAGCGTCGTCACATTCGATAAGCTTGGGACGCTGCCGTTAAGTATCCTAGCAACCAGAAACAAGCGTCTGAAATCGAGATGGCGGCGTCAAGTCGACAAGAACAAGAGCACACAGGGCTTCAGCTGCCCACAGACTCTGTAAAGTGTCTCTTGCTGAACCCTTTCGAAAGGAGAACTTTAGGGGGAAACTTCGTGTTAAAGAACTTGGACCTGAGAAGCCCGGTCTGAGTTTAACACAGCAGACGCATGAGAAAGGTAAAGTGTCCCAGAGGAGCCTCTCTCTGAATCGGTGCGACAGGAAGGCTCGGCTAACTGGATGTAGCTTTGCAAATGCAGTATTCTGCTTCCCGTGTTTACTTCTTAAAATGCCGGGGACAGATACTACATGGACTGTAACAGGAGCTAGAGACCTACAACTTTTGTCAGAGCCGATTAAAAAACATGAATGCTCGAAGGTTCACATGAACAACGCTGTCAAGCTAGCCGTGCTAGGCGGGACTAGCATAGCTGCTAGCTGGATGAAGGACACAGGACTGCGGTGAGAAAACACAATGAAGAGGTGGACATGAACACACACATTTTATCCAAGATCATTGATTGTGTGAAATTGTGTGGAGCTTGTGAGCTGGCATTGCGAGGCCACGATGAGACAGCATCCTCCGACAGAAAACTACTCTTCCTGAGGGACAACGGGGGAAACTAATCGCCCAGGTCTGTGACGGAGCTGCCGTGATGAGAGGAGCCACAGGTGGCGGCAGCGCGAGGTTCAACACGTTTACGGGAGAGTCCACTACTACACTGTTACCTCATCAGCTGAACCTGATGATGCAGCAGCAACATCCCACATCACCAAGGTCTGCACACACACACACACACACACACACACACACACACACACACACTCTCACACACACACACACACACACACACACACACATAAATCAGTGTTTGCACACTTCAGTTGGTACATTTTATGTTCCTGTACCAGTTTTTCTGTGTATAGTGAACTTTAATCATCATCCACCTGTAAATGTCACTGAAGAACTTTAATTTTGTATTAAGAGTATTCACTAATATACATCTCATATCTTGTCATTATCTGTCAACTTGATTTCTAAAGGGCCATTAAATAATTACTGTTTATCCCTAAAACAATGGTGTCTTTTGGGTCATTGGGACAGTCACCGAAAGCTTCTGGCACACACAGCCCAGCCTAGAATATTTTTCACCAGCCGCCACTGCATGACTGTCTGAATATGTCTGTTTTTTATTGATTTCTTTTATTGGACAGTTTTTATCAGACAACAATGTGAATACTCTTCATGTGCTTTGTCGAGGTTTTCTTCTTTCTATAATATTTCCCAGTTTTGGTTTAGTAATTGATGTTTTAAAGCGTTCATTGACTCCTCTGTCCTGACTCGTCTGTGCTCCAGTTTAATGTCCTGCTTTTCCTTCTTGTCGTCACTGTCACACACTGTAAACACTGGTAGCTGCTCACTGACATCACTGATCAGTAATCCACTTATTGCATTGTTGTCTGTGACATCAGTAAATATGTTGTCTATCAGTGTGGCTAAAGGGTAGAGTCACAAAGTGGCCTGGACTACGATGAGACATTTTCTCCTACTGCTGACCTGACGAGTGTCAGAGTGTTAATGCAAAAAGCAGCACAGGAAAACCTGATTTAGCATCAGATGGACGTCAGAACGCCCCAATAGACTATGAGATGTTCATGGAGCAACCAGAGGATATGAAGTGGACTCAGCACAGACGGAAAGTTGGTGTATAAGCTAGAGAAGTCACTTTAGTAAGATGAGTGACGTCAGAAAGTCCAGAGAGGCAGCTGGCAGCCTGATCTGTCCAACGACATGTACAAGACCCCAGCTGAGTTTTGTTGTCAGCAAACTGTCACAGTATTTTTCTGAGCCAACAGAAGAGCAGTGGACTTCTGTAAAACATCTGCTCAGATATCTGAAAGGCTCAGTTTTCATCATCTCCAGGCTACATACTCCGGGACAATAGGTGGCGGTATGCACCTTAAAAGTCATGGTAACAACCAAGGACGTCAACACACACACACACACACACACACACACACACACACACAGGGAGGAACCCTGAAAGTGAAAGTGTTCAGTCAGACTCCATTTTAAGACGAAGAGCAGAAGGAGAGCAGCTGGAGTCTGAGGCAGGGTGAGTGTTAACAACACATTGTGATTATTTACTGTGACTTTACTTACTGTGAGTCAGTTTTCTCCCTGTGGACTGTGGAGGAAAGAAATGTTGGAGTCAACTCAACACTTTGATTCATCTGTGGACACAAAGTCCTGATTGGCTGAATAATCCTCTTTAAACCTACAGTAACCCAAGAAAACAAGCACAGGTGTGAAGAAAAGTGACCAGGTGGACTTCTGGCTGCTTTTATTATACTGTATAATGTGTGTGTGAAGGGGAGAGAGAGTGTGTGTTACTTCCTGCTCTCTCGGTCTTGTGCGACTCTTGAACAAACTTGTTTCCTGATTCTTGTGTCCTGAGCTCACAGCTACTGTTTCACCTCTCAGACTGACTTCAGAGCAGAAGATGAGTGTTTGTGTGAAGGAGGAGGAGGACAGAGCAGAGTCTCCAGTATCCAGCTGTCTGTCTATGAAGAGTGACTGGTCCAACGATCCTCCTCTAAATTTCAGTAATGAACCTGGACCATCAGACTCAGAGTAAGACACCTGATACTAACTCATTTATGTGACTTTGTTCTGTTCCCTCTCTCACTGCTGTGCTTTGTTCTGTTGATTTTGTATTTTTATATTCAAAATTCATGTAAAATGTATTTTATACCTAAATCTAACAGACTTTTCACGGCTCATGTTCCTCTTACTATCTGTGGCAGCTGTCAGTCTCCTAAAAAGCTGTAATCTGATCTAAGAGGACAAACAGAAACTTTGAAAGCTCCTTTTCATCAACAGTAGCAGTAGTTTGTGTGTTTAGAGCTTCTTAAATGACTTTGTCATCAGAGAATTTCTCAAAGATTCATGAGATATCAATACAAACATGTTGGTGTTTGCAGAGTTCAGTCCAACAGACAGAGAGCAGAGTCTCCAGTATCCAGCTGTCTGTCTATGAAGAGTGACCGGTCCAAAGATCGTCCTCCAGTCTTCAGTAATGAACCTGGACCATCAGACTCAAAGTAAGACACCTGATACTAACTCATTTATGTGACTTTGTTCTGTTCCCTCTCTCACTAACGTGTTTTGTTCATGTTGTGTTTGTATATTTCAACAACAATGTATTTGCTAACTAACTTTAACAAACCTTTTGGGACTCATGACAGAGAGATCATTCGTCCCATCGTCCTCTTAGTGCTGTCAGTCACGTAAAAAGCTGTAATCTGATCAAAGAGGACAAATAGAAATTGTTAAACTTCTTATTTATGGACAGGAGGAGTTTGCTCCCTCTATGAATTTGTAATTAGACTTTTTTTTAAAAAGTAATCTCATAGTTAAAGTCACGTCACAGTTAAAGTCACGTCATCGTGGTCGACCTCAGTTATTGAGAACACTTTTAACTCCAGGTTCTTTTTTTTTAAATTTTGTCTTTATTGAGGCCAACAGGTTTCAAACAACGTAGGATACTTTTCCTTTTTACATGATTTCTCTTATGATTTGCAGGTGCCTGATATATAGGGAAAAAAAACAAAACAAAAAAGAAGGGAGAGAAAACCAAATAGAAAATACAACTACAAGGATTTTCCATCTGTGTCACTACCTCATATCAATATCAGTTTTCTTTCCAGGCCCTTTTTTTTTTTTTTTTTTGTGTTTTAACAATAAGAACAGTTCAAACAGTTCAAACATAGGGGGGAGTTTCACTATGCCTCTCTGAGAGAGGATAAATAAAGAAAAGAAAAAATGACATGCATATACTTAGACAAATACAGCCAAACAAACAATCTTCAAACAAAATCTGATCTTAAACCTATATGTTCAACATACCCAGTCCATTTAGACCATATCCTAGAAAATTTGTCAGTCTGGATTTTGAGGGAGTAAGATAACTTTTCAATTTTATATATATCATGAACCACATCTAACCATTCTCCTATTGTAGGAGAGTCTTGTTTTAACCACCTTCTTGAGATTGCTTTTTTGCTTGCCACCAGAAGTATAAGTAACAACTTTTTATCTCTGTAATCCCGTAAGTCGAATGAGATGTTTCCTATGTATAAAGTGTCAAACCTACAAGGGATGATTACTTTGAAGGTTGCTTCTAAGTGGGAGTGTATTTCTCGCCAGTATGAAGTTAGTACTGGGCAATCCCAGAAGACATGGAAGTGATTGGCCTCATTTGCTCCACAGGCCCTCCAGCAGGCTGTGCTAGGTATTTGGGTTCGTTGTTGTACTGGTGTTATAAAAAATCTGGACAAATTTTTCCAGCTATATTCTCGCCATGTATTTGAGCATGTTGTTCCCCATTGTAATCTACATAAACATTCCCAATCTTCTTCAGATATTGGAAGACCACCTTCCTTTTCCCATTTCTCCTTAATATAAAGAGTGTTGCCTGGACTGGCTTGGCGCAACCCACGATATAATCTAGACACAACCTTCTTGCATATTGATGAATTGTTTGCTCCTTTGAACACTTCCAAAATACCTGTCTTTTGCCCTTCTATTGCACTAGCTATATTTTCCTGAAAGTAGTGTCTAACCTGGAGATACCTATAGAAATCTTGGCGTTGTAGTCCATGCTCTTGTTGCAACAATTCAAAGCTCTTAAGTGTTCCTTTATTTACAAAGGTGTAATAAGTAGTAAGCCCCCCTTTGATCCAAGTCTTAAATCTGGAGTCCAGACTATTAGGAGAGAAATCTGTGTCAAAAGCACACCATCTTAATATTTTTAGAGTAAGTTCCAAATCACAGAGTTTTATTGTCTTCTGCCATGTTTTCAAAGTGGTATTAATCCAGGGGTTGTTTTTATCTATCATGTTGTTCATTAGTCTATTGTCTGCCATTACAGCAGCTAAAGGAATCTGATGGGTCATATTGCTCTCTATATCTTTCCATCTCGCAGAATATGATGGGTTGCACCAGCACACTAGAGGTCTTAATTGGGCTGCATAGTGATAGTCACGCAGACAAGGAAGGCCTAGTCCTCCACAATCTTTGTGTAACTGGAGAGTTTTATACCTAATCCTAGGTTTTTTACTTTGCCACAGAAATCTTGAAATCATTTTATCCCATTCCATATACTGTTTCATGGGTATTTCCACTGGGAGACTTTGGAAAAGGTATAGCAACCTCGGTAGCACATTCATTCTTATAGATTCTACTCTGGAATTAAGGCTTAAAAATGGAATGAGGCTCCATCTCTGTATGTCAGATTTAATGTTATTGTTTAGCGGCCCATAGTTCAAGGTGGACAGTTTTGAAATATCTTTTGGGAGATTAACACCAAGGTATCGTATATGGTCTGCCTCCCATGTCAGTTGGTACTTCTCTACCAAGGAACTAGGTGGATCATAATTAAAAGTAAGCACTTGTGTCTTTTGAACATTTAGTTTATATCCTGAGAGAGCACCATATTTTTCTAAAACAGTCATTAGCTTAGGGAATGTCAGAGTAGGCTGTGTTAGGTAGACTAATACATCATCGGCAAACAATGCTAGTTTATGTTCCTCAAAATGTATATCTATCCCTTTAATTTCACAATTCTGTCGTATCCATTGACTGAGTGGTTCAATAAATAACGCAAAAAGCAGGGGTGAGGCTGGACACCCCTGTCTTGTTCCACGTTCCAGGTTGAATGCCTTTGAAAGGGCACCATTAACTTTAATCCTGGCAGAAGGACTGTCATATAGAGCTTGGAATGTGTCAATGATCGACTTATGAAGGCCAAATTTTGCTAATACTTTATAAAGAAAAGACCACCTGACAGAGTCAAAGGCCTTTTCTGCATCCAGACTTATAAGCATTGCCTCTGTGCCATTTTTTATGATGTGGTTAATAATGTGGAGGGTTCTTCTCAAATTGTCTTGTGTTTGCCTTTGCCTTATAAAACCAGTCTGGTCTGTGTGTATTAAATTAGGTAGAATCTTGTCTATTCTATGTGCCAGTATTGATGTAAATAATTTATAGTCTACGTTTAGTACGCTAATAGGGCGGAAACTACCACACTCAAGCTTGTCTTTCCCTTCCTTGGGGATTAGTGAAATTATTGCTTCTTTCCAGGAGGGTGGAATTTTATTTTCCTTTAGGACCCAGTTATATGTCTCCAGTAATCTTGGGACTAACTGCTCTCGCAGGGATTTGTACCATTCGGCAGTAAAGCCATCTGGGCCTGGTGACTTATTCGCTTTCAACCTAGAGATGGCTGCGTTTAATTCCTCAGTTGTTATTTTTGATGCTAATCGTTCATTTTGATCTTCAGAAATAGAGGGTAAGTCAAGTGAGGCCAAAAATGCATCAATGTGAGGAGTATTATCAATATGTTGCTGAGAATAGAGTGTTTTGTAGAACTTTTCAAAGCTTTGCTGGATTTTTCCCAGTCTGTGTTCAATTTCCCCAGATTCTGGGTTTCGTATCTTAGAAATTGTATTGTCTGCTTGCTGCTTTTTTAGTTTGTATGCCAGAAGCTTCATTGCCTTACCTCCAACCTCATAATAACGTTGTTTTAGAAATATAAATTTCTTTTGTATTTCCTGTGTGCTCATTTCCTCTATCTCATTCCTTATCTCTTTTATTTCTTGTTTCTCCCTTTCATCTAAAGTAACACTGTGAACCCTTTGTAAATGCTTTAATTTGGTCTCAAGGTCTTGTAGCTTTTGTCTTCTAAGTTTTTTCAGCGAAGAAGTAATAGCAATGATTTTACCCCTCATGACTGCTTTGAGTGTATCCCAGAGGATACCTGGTGTCACCTCCCCATTATCATTTAGGTCAAAGAATGTGTTAATTTCTGCTGTTAAATACTCCTTGGTGTCTGGATTGTTCAATATATTTGAATTCAGTCTCCTTAGTGTAGATCGTTGTTCTCTGTTCAAGGACAGAGAAATAAATACAGGGCTATGGTCTGAAAGAGTGATTGGGCCTATGTCACACCTCTCAATTTTGTGTAGGTCTCTGCTGAAAGTGAAAAAGTAATCTATTCTAGTGTATACTGCATGTGGTGAGGAGTAATAAGTATAATCTCGGCTATTGGGATATAATTCTCTCCATATATCTACAATGCCCAATTCTTTCATTAAGGCAATCATTCTCCTACTTATAAGTTTTGTCTCAGACTTACCAGTTGAAACATCTAGTTTTGGATTTAGATGTATGTTAAAGTCCCCACCGCAGATAACAACCCCTTGTGCTTTTGTTGCCATCAAATCAAATATTTTCCTATAAAACATCCATCCACTGCCTGGAGGTGCATAAACATTTAGGAAACTTAGAATTATCCCTTCTAGTTTACATATTATCATCACATACCTGCCTTCTGTATCGGTAAATTCAGACATATGTTCATAATTCACTCCTTTTGCTAGCAATATAGCTACCCCTCTTTTATGTCCTGATTTGTCAGGTGATGAAAATACATATTTAATACCCATTCTGTTTAGTTTGGCATGTTCAGTGGCATTTAGATGAGTTTCTTGGAGATAGGCTATTTGGACCTTGTCTTTTTTGAGTTTTGACAAAATTTTCCCTCTTTTGACTGGGTTATTTAACCCATTAACATTATATGTGGCTAATCTTATGCTTTGCATTAAGGCTTACGTCAATAGTCATGTCCTGCATTTGAGTGAAAAACTTCCCCTTTACAGTAAAGAACAACTGTAAACAAACAAAATGTGAACATTTAACAAAATAGAGAAATAAAAACATAAAAATGTCTTCCACGATATGGGTCTTACTTGTGACCCTCCACCAGATGATAATAGGTGGCTTTGGGGGAAAGCCTCCCTCTCGATAAGTGGGAGGGCCCTCAGAGGTGTCCGCGTAGCAAAGTTCCATGTCCATTGTCCCGATTCTTAGAAATATAGCTTAGTCGCTAGGTCGTAAAAAAGTCACATTGCTCTATTATGGGCTAAACAGTCACATAATCAAACTCACCATTCCAGGGCGGGTGATTGAATAAGTTGGACAATCTGTTTGCATCAGGCTACTATCCACTGTCCTCGTTCTGGGGTGGATCATCTCTTCAGAAGGCTTGCAGCCGCTCTTTGTAACGAGAGGTCCCAGAACTAGTGCTTTCCGCTTGTCGGGCTCGTCCGCTTCTCTGCCAGCTTAGTTTTTGAAGGCGCTCCATCATTGTCTCAGGTTGCTTGACAGGCACGACGTTGAATCCCTTCTTAGCCAAGTCTTTCGTTGCCTCTTCCACGGTGTCGTAGATCTTGTCTCCTTCCTGGTATTTCACTTTTAGCCGGGCAGGGAACAACGTTTGAAACTTGACGTCTCGCTCCTTGAGAGCTTTTCTTACTTCAGCATATTCTTTTCGCCTTTGCAGAATGCGCGGCGGATAATCATTGTCAACATTAATTCGGGTTTCTTCCAACATCAAGCCCTTCTTTTGCCATGCTTTGCGAAGTACCATCTCTTTGGTTCGGAAGCTGGCGAATTTGACAACGATAGATCTTGGCTGTGCATGTGGCGGTGGCTTAGGTCCTAGTGAGCGATGGGCTCTCTCAATTTGTAGAGTTGTTGTATCAGCAATGTCGAGGTTATCCCCCAGCAGCTGTTCTACAAACTCAATCACTGATGCACTATCCTTTTCGGCCCCTTCTGGAATCCCATATAGGCGGATATTTTCTCGTCGTGAGCGGCTCTCCTGCTCGGTTAACTTTGTCTCCATTTGAGCATGGAGTTTTAGCATTTCTGACAGAACACCCTCGACATTTTGTAATCTTTCTTCTGCCTTTTCGATTCGGTCTTCGGCCTCCTCCAGTCTATTGTTGGTTTTTGTTATTTCTCCTTTGATTTCCTCCAGTTGAGATTTATTGTCCTGTCGAAAGTCTCTTAATTCTTGGAGGATCAAAGTTAGATTAGCCGTGGGTTCTCTGTCAGGGCTAGCCGCGTTAGCATTTCCATTTTGAGTCCCTGTTTGCCCTGGTTTTTTTGGTTCTTTTCCGTCTTTTTTACTCCTAGCTGACATCCTTGCCCCTCTTACTCGATATTTTCAATTCGTAAACGTAATTCGGTGTTTAGGGAGCATGGAAAATTTCAAATACTCGGGAGCTGTTCCTCTCTGCTGCCGTCGTGTCCGTGTCTCGGCCGGAAGTCCTTAACTCCAGGTTCAAACTGACTAAACAGAAGAGTTGAAATAACACAAGCAGCCATTTTTATTCCAGACTGAAGCTGAATTAATCAGAAAAGTAAAGACAGTTTTACTGTCCTCTGTCAGCTGATCTGAGCTTCAACAGTGTCGACCAAATCTTGATATTTTTAGAAACAATCAACAAATGGTTTCAGTCCTAAAGAAATGTCTTCACAGAGAGAAGAAGAGGAGGCATGTTTCTGTGGAGGAGCAGCCGTCCTGCTGTGTTTCCTGTCAGGACGTCCTGAAGGATCCAGTCTCTACCAGCTGTGGACACTGGTTCTGCAGACAGTGCATCACATCATACTGGGACCAGTCTGCTTCACCAGGACTCTCCTCCTGTCCCCAGTGTGGAGAAAGTAAGACTATATATCTGTCTGCTGGTGTCTTCATGTCTGAACACACTACTTGTTGTTTTTATACATTTGTTATGTCTCACATTAACCAATCAGAGAGCTGCTTGTTCTCTGTATGCAGAGATGGAGATGGAGAAGTGTCAGACAGCAGCTTGAGACAAAACAGCACTTTAAACAACAGTCCACATTAGCTTTCCTGCTAACATGTCCTCCTCCTCTAACTTACAAACACACACCTCGTCCTGCAGATCCACTTGTTGAACAAGCCACCGAACAAACATCCAGTGAGGAAAAGTGCACTGCTAACATCTATTTTCAGGCTGCAGCAGATGCTAATTAGCTGCTCAGTGTCAGCACATTAAACAGCTTAAAATGTAACCTGCTTCATTACAATACGTTCATTTAGCTGACGTTTTTATCCAAAGAGACTGAAAATAACTGACTGAACCATGTGGATACAACATGAGTAGATCACATTCATCAATTATGCTAAAATGGTTCAAGAGCTACAACTAGAAGCAATAAGAGATCAAGAGAGAGATTGTTTTTATGGACCAAGGTGCCGTCTGAACAGGAGAGTTTCAGTCTAACAGGAGAGTTTTCAGTCTGAACAGGAGAGTTTTCAGTCTGAACAGGAGAGTTTTCAGTCTGAACAGGAGAGTTTCAGTCTGAACAGGAGAGTTTTCAGTCTGAACAGGAGAGTTTTCAGTCTGAACAGGAGAGTTTTCAGTCTGAAGTTGTGTCGAGTTTCTTCTGTTCTGATGTCACTGGGGAGTTTGTGTCACTATTGTGGATCCAGGACATCAGACAGTCTGGATCTAGTTGAGCAGTAGCTGGTCCTCCCTTGTAGTGAGGGAATAACAAGCAGTCAGCAGCAGCAGAGTGTAGTGGACGGGCTGAGGTGCAGGTGGTGGTCATTTACAGGGGCCAACCTGAGATGTTGTCCCTCAAGCAAAGGAGTTGAGTTCAAGAAACAGTGCTGTGCATAGAGGTGAGCCCAACTAAATGTAGTTGGTACCGCCCCACCTCCGGCACCAGCACCTGTTCCTTCCCCCATGAGGAGACACTCCCTGTCCTGAGGACCAGTCTGGGATGCCAGGAATCAGCACACCTGCCTTCTTTTGCATGAGACTGGCACACACCCGACCCCAATGCCCGTCCCTGCTGGTAGTCAGCCCACAGGGTGGCGTCTCCATGTAGTCAAAGGCCAGACACCAGATATTCACCAGCGACCTCCACTCCCAGGTTGAGCTCCAGAAAGGTGCCCTGATGTCTCTTTCCTGGTTCAGGTGCTGCAGCACCTTTGTGGCTGATTCATAAAGGCTCTTTGAATCACTGTCAGTCCGGCTCCTCCTCTGGGGCTAATTAGCTTTGCGAGACCCTGCCAGG
Source organism: Pagrus major (assembly GCF_040436345.1). Lineage (NCBI taxonomy): Eukaryota > Metazoa > Chordata > Actinopteri > Spariformes > Sparidae > Pagrus > Pagrus major. Next base: position 2,855,618 of record NC_133215.1, on the reverse strand, counting down.
GGCTAATGCCCCCGACAACAGAGCTCCGAGGATCACAGGGACACACAAACCTCTCCACGACGTTAAGGTGGAGAGAAAGACAAAGAAAACAACAAACATGTTCTTATACTGATGTTTTTAACTTGTAATGAAAAGACCATTGACTGCCGATTGTCACATTGTATTTTTTGTCTCCCACTTTTGTCTCTTTTTTCAGTGAATGTTGGTCTGCAGGAGGTTTTCCATGAACATAAGATCAGTCTGAGGAGGAGATGTGAACGTGTGACTGAAGGAAGTGATGAAACAGGAAGTGGAACCCTCCTCAACAAGATCTACACTGAGCTCTACATCACAGAGGGACAGAGTGAAGAGGTTAATACCCAACATGAGGTGAGGCAGCTGGAGACAGTTTCCAAGAAGGAGACCTTCAGTGAAACTCCAATCAGGTGCTGCGACATCTTTAAAGCCTCACCTGACCAACAGAGACCCATCAGAGTGGTTCTGACCAACGGCGTCGCTGGCGTTGGAAAAACCTTCTCAGTGCTGAAGTTCACTCTGGACTGGGCAGAGGGCTCCGAAAACCAAGATGTCAGTCTGCTGGTTGTGCTCTCGTTCAGGGAGCTGAACCTGATCAGAGATGAGCAGTACAGTCTTCTCAGGCTGCTCCATGTTTTCCATCCAACATTACAGAAGGTGACAGCAGAGAAGCTCGCTGTCTGTAAACTTCTGTTCATCTTCGACGGCCTGGATGAAAGCAGACTGTCACTGGATTTCAAGAACCATGAGGTCGTGTCTGATGTCACACAGGAGTCATCAGTCAGCGTCCTGCTGACAAACCTCATCGAGGGGAAGCTGCTTCCCTCGGCTCTCGTCTGGATAACTTCCCGACCTGCAGCAGCCAATCGGATCCCTCCTTCACGTGTTGACAGGGTAACAGAAGTACGAGGCTTCACTGACGCCCAGAAGGAGGAGTACTTCAGGAGGAGGTTCAGTGATGAAGATCTGTCCAGCAGAGTCATCTCACACATCAAGACCTCCAGGAGCCTCCACATCATGTGTCTGATCCCAGTCTTCTGCTGGATCACTGCTACAGTTCTGGACCACATGTTGACTACAGACCAGAGAGGAGAGCTGCCCAAGACCCTGACTGACATGTACTCACACTTCCTGCTGGTCCAGACAAAGAGGAAGAAGCAGAAGTACGATGAGGGACGTGAGACGAGTCCACAGGAGCTGACGGAGGCTGACAGGGAAGTTCTTCTGAAGCTGGGGAGGCTGGCGTTTGAACATCTGGAGACAGGAAACATCATGTTCTACCAAGAAGACCTGGAGCGGTGTGGTCTTAATGTCACAGAGGCCTCGGTGTACTCAGGAGTTTGTACAGAGATCTTCAGAAGAGAGAGTGTGATCTTCCAGAAAACAGTCTACTGCTTTGTTCATCTGAGCGTTCAGGAGTTTCTGGCTGCAGTCTACATGCTACACTGTTACACCAACAGCAACACAGAGGTACTGGAGGACTTCCTGGGAGGACAGAGTCCCTCAACCCTGGATGACTTCCTGAAGAGAGCCATGAAGAAATCCCTCAGAAGTAAGAATGGTCACCTGGACCTGTTTGTCCGCTTCCTTCATGGACTCTCTCTGACGTCCAACCAGAGACTCTTAGCAGGTCTGCTGGGTCGGACAGACAACAGGCCAGAAATCATCCAGAGAGCCATCAACAACCTGAAGGAGATGAACAGTGATGAGATCTCTCCTGACAGAAGCATCAACATCTTCCACTGTCTGACGGAGATGAACGACCACTCAGTCCATCAGGAGATCCAAGAGTTCCTGAAGTCAGGGAACAGATCAGAGAAGGAACTCTCTGAGATCCACTGCTCAGCTCTGGCCTACATGCTGCAGATGTCAGAGGAGGTTCTGGATGAGTTGGACACAGATAAATACAAAACATCACTCTGGGGAAAACAGAGACTGATTCCAGCTGTGAGGAACTGTAGAAAGGCTCGGTAAGTCCAGATGTGATGAACATTAAAAATCCTGGTAAAGCTGAAGCCTTCAGTATTAAAGACAAACACTTTACACACATGCATTATATAAAACCTCAACACGATACATGTTTTCCTCAACAAGTATGAAACCTGCTGATTGAATCAATGATCATCACCAAGCTCAGAGATGAAATGACATGTAGTCGTCTACTTTCCAAAACATTTCCTTCAGCCAGGTGAACTCCACCTGAGACAAATGATCACCCATCAAATGATAATAACTCAATCTTTAGCACTAATTATACTATTGATGCAGTAGAAGAGGCTGAATTAATTTAATGGGAGGTGAAAAGCAGACGGAGCGACAGAATAAAATGCATCAAAGAACAAAATCCACACAAACACATAACTGAGGTAAACACATACGAGTGCAGTTACAACCTACAGTGAATTTACATGAAGCTTCATGAATATAAATCAACTCAAATCTGACACGTTTACATTACAGTCATTTGGACACTTTGTCCTGAACATCAGTTTGGTTCATGTTGCTCAAGGACACTCAGGAGGTTCATTTATTGATTTATTTTCTTGATATAAGACTTTTAAAAGCAGTGACAAAGTGCTGTACACACATTAAACAGCAACACAACGAAAGAGTCACAAGAAAAAGCAAGTTTTACCCGACAATTACAAATATAAATATAAAGAGCACAGAATGAATCAAACAAACCAAAATCAAACATGAAGATAAAAAACATCCACATCAGGGTTAAAAGCAGCTTTATTCAGGTGTGTTTTGGGGGCTGATATAAAACGGGGCAGCGATTCAGCCCCTCTGATCTCCTCAGGCAGGGAAAGTCTGGGGCCTCGTGGGCAGAAGGAGCTCAAGTTTCAAACTACAAACCTTGTGATCAATGACTGACCAGCTCAGGCCGACCAACTGACCCCCTGTGCTTTGTGATGCAACATGTATGAATCTGTTTTCACAATAAAGTCTCACATTTTACTGTTTTAATGTTCTTTTATCTGTAATCACAGATTTATTCTCTGTGGACTCTCAGAGAGTCACTGTGAAGTCGTGGCCTCAGCTCTGAAGTCCAACCCCTCCCATCTGACAGAACTGGACCTGAGTCACAACAACCTGCAGGATTCAGGAGTGAAGCTTCTCTGTGCTGGACTGGAGAGTCCAAACTGTCGACTGGAGGTTCTGAGGTCAGTTCATGTGTTTCTGTGTAGATCTATAACATTTAAATCAGAACAGAAGTTTTACATTTCCTTCAGTTCACTTGTTTTCTGGGTTTGTCTGAGCTCAAATCACAACAACTCAGTTTAAAGTTTGACTGCAGATTATATATTTATATCACACACACACACACACACACACACACACACACACACGCGGCTCTTCGACCCGTTTACGTCGGCATTAAAGACATCCCATAATTATCCATTCCCTTAACTGTTTAGACTCAGACAGATTTTACCGTCACTCTGTGAGCAACAAATGAACACAGAACGACATTTAGTTTCAGAGGCTCAGCACAGAGTTAAAATGAAAGTATATCAAAAATACCACAGTAAGAAAATAAATATCAAAAACAGAAACATACTAAAAAGTGCAAATTATTGAAAGTGACATAGTTGAGTTAAGAATAGGAAACAATTTTCACTGAGAGTTCAACAGTCTGATGACATGAGGGGAAGCTGCTATAGAGCCTTGTGGTCCTGCACCGAATGTTGAGCAGCGTGATCACTTGTGCGTCCTACTATTTCCAGGATACACACATACTCACACAATCAGTACACACTCACAGATGGATGAAACGCTTCACACTCACCTTGTCCTCGGCCATGCAAGCAAAACGAGGCGAAACCATTTCCGCCCCTAAAAAGAGTGGGACACGCACCTCCAGGGTCAGGTGACCTTTAATAAAAATGTGTTATTATTTTCATGGTGATCGTGTGGCCAGATCACTTGTTTTGTTTATGGGGAAATGTTTAGGCGACAGGGCAAAATGAGTGTGTAAAACACACTGATGTTTAAACAGCCGGTAGATGTTTCCTCTGCCCATTAATATCATTAAATCCATTAATTCTGTAAAAATGGATACGCCCAGGGGAGGGGCTTTTTGGTTTAGCAGAGGCCATTTGGCTGGGTAGTGTCAGTCGTGCCATGGTGTTCACAGAGAAGGTGACATCTGAGACAGAAGTTGAACTGTTTTGCACAACTTTTGTTTTGTTGCTTTGAAGTTATGGATTATTGCAGAATTCAATCTTCACCTTATTGTATAGTTTGTTTGTTATTTTCACTTTTGTAAATATTTGCACTGCTGCATTGTGGAGGTTGCTGAAATTAAAAGGTATTTTCACTTGATAATAAGAATAAAAATAAAAATTAAAAAAAAAAAAAAAAAATTCTAACAGCCATAAAAAATAAATGTAACCATCCACAGTGAATCACAGTAAACCCAACATGTGGTTTTCTACTGACCTTGTTCACAATGAAACTTTAACAAGTCAAACCAATGAATTCAGTGCAATGTTCCTTTAACCTTGTTTTGTTACTATTCACTGTCAATTGACTTTTGTTCAAACACAAACATGTTCCTTTAACTTTGCTCTGCTATTGATCACTGCTGATGAACTTCAGCACCAAAGACCTTCATTAGTATTAAACACACCTGAAGAACTCTTATAGGACCTTTAAGTGGTACTTCATTATGTTGTGGGCCCACACACACACACACACACACACACACACACACGCTGGCAACCAGGGAGCACAACACAGAGAAATAAGACAAACGTCACGTTGCAGGCCTGGTTGAAGCTGGGGAGCGTGGCGGCCAGATACAGTTGAAGCCGGTTCACTTTGACCGAGCAGAAACAACAGGTGAGTTCTCACCGTAGCAGAGCTCAAGTCACAAGAGTCCCAGTAGTGCAGCTCCAAGCTGAAGGGGATACGCGGCGGCTGATGGCAAGCTGACTGTGGAGGACCCTCGGCCGACTGTGGCCGGTTGCAGACGAGGAAAAATCGTCGGAAACGAGACTGAAAATTCAACTATCTTAATAACAGGAGCTTTAAATAGCAGAATCAAATGTTACATCAGTTTCTGTGGGTTTTTATTTGGCTGCACAACATGAGTTTGTACAGATGGAGCCTCTGGTGGAGCTGCAGAGTTTAAGAGGTGACGTCACTACGTCTTTATTGAAGCAGCAGCACGTTGTCATTAATATTAATGAGAGCTCTGTTTCACTTTGTGTGTTTGATAGTGTTGAACCTGCATCCTGTTGGGTTCAGGTGTTTGGAGCTTCATTTTCTAAACGTCTACATTCTGAACCTTCTTCAGCTCTGAACAGATTATTAAACACTGAATGATTTCAAGCAGGAACATTAAAGTCTTTTAAACTGACATCATTTATTCTTTATTCAGATTGAGTCTCTGCAGTTTGTCAGAGATCAGCTGTGCTTCTCTGGCCTCAGCTCTGAAGTCCAACCCCTCCCATCTGAGACAGCTGGAGCTGAGTGTCAACAAGCTGCAGGATTCAGGAGTGAAGCTTCTCTCTGCTGGACTGGAGAGTCCAAACTGTCGACTGGAGACTCTGGGGTCAGACACCATCTTTTACTTCTGTGCTCAGATTAATATGATGTGAAAGTTGTGTTGACACTAAACTGCAGACATCAGCTGATATTATACTGATCCACACTGTAGCTACACTGGTCCAACAAAAGGCCACGATTCGTACTGATGTCTAGATTTTCAGCTTTATTTCTCCTCCTCCACCAACGTTGTTACAAAATCGTAGAGTCGTGAAAACTATAAGTAAAAGCATAAGAGTCCATATGAGTCCACTGAAGCTAATGCTAACACAATGTGAATAAACAAACACATGACAAGGACACTGTGTGAACAGCTCTGACCATGTGCCATGACCTCCTGCTTCCATGTCTGTGGTCCCGCTTCTGCTTCTGACCCACAATCCCACAGTTCACCCTCAAAACCAGACCAGGGTCATGTGACCATGCACTTTCAAAATAAAATGTCCTCACCTGAAGGTTTTGAAATCACAACTGAAATCATTTAGTATCACATTTGTACACAACATAAACTCTTTTTAATTCTCTTATTTATTGTCATGAATTTATGTCTATTTATTAACCTTTTTAAACACTTCATGAACTTAAACCTATTTATGTATCTTTGTAACATGTGTACATAGATTTACACAATGAAATCTGTCTCACAGACAGTCACACACACTGAGTATCTTAATGCTGAAGTCTGTTTTCTTCTTCTGTGGTTTAGTCCATTGACTGTGGCAGAGCAATGTTGAGCTGCACATTTAAAACCTTCATATAACAACATGAATAATTCACTCTGAACATCCTCAACTATTGATTTTCATCTCAGATTACAAATCATGTTTTTAAAATGTTTTTTAAAGTGATGAGAAAAATACATACTACAATGAAAAGTTAAATAATCTCTATTTTAACTATCAGACAATAACAAATATATTCAGAATCGTCTTTTTACAACATTTTAATGAAGCTTTGTGACGTTTATACTGACTGAATATTTAAATTGTGAAGTTTCATCATTTATTCTTTATTCAGATTGAGGGGCTGCAGTTTGTCAGAGATCAGCTGTGCTTCTCTGGCCTCAGCTCTGAAGTCCAACCCCTCCCATCTGAGAGAGCTGGAGCTGAGTGACAACGAGCTGCAGGATTCAGACGTGAATCTTCTCTGTGCTGGACTGGAGAGTCCAAACTGTCGACTGGAGACTCTGAGGTCAGTTCATGTGTTTCTGTGTATCTATAAAATGTAATTAATTAACATGTTTTGCTCTCTCTCTCTCTCTCTCTCTCTCTCTCTCTCTCTCTCTCTCTGTCTCTCTCTCTCTCTCTCTCTCTTGCTCGACCACACACTCTCCACACACAGCAACACGTGTGGTTGTTTATCTCAACAAGGAAACTAGCTTTACTTGAGAAAGGCTGCAGGCAGCGAGACAGAAGACTGCTGAAAGGTAGAAAGTGAAATGTTACTTCAGAGCGTGGAGGACGAGACGACTCTGGCTGTTCCCACTGACCAATCAGTGGTCTGCAGTGTGTTAGCTCCACCTTTTAGCGTGGGATCAGTGCATCAGTGAAGCTAAACGTGTTCATAGCTGTTTCAGACAGCCAAAGGTGGAGCCAAGAGCTGCTGGAGGCTCAACAATGGGTTAAATATGGAGGTAACTTCTCACATGTTCTCTCCTGGAAGACATTGGTAGTGTTTCACTCAGTTCATATTTCAAAGTGACAGAAATAGTTGTGTAACAAATGAAAAAGAGCTGAGAGAGAAGTTGAAACCTGGGCTCTGTCTCACCTGCACTCAGCTCACCAATCACAGAGTGAGGAAGGTGTTAATGTTTGTTTGTCACTTTTGTAAAGTGACAGAAGTTGTTGGACACAGACCCCCTAATCTGACATCAGAAAGGTGTGGCCCCCCGCAGAGATTTAAATCTCTGAAAAGAAAGTGTTGAATCTCTGAAAAAAGGAGGTTGGATGATGTTGAAGTCACGTTGGACAAAAGAAAATAAAAAAAATCAACACTGTTTTATTCTCTATCAACGTCATCATTGATTTGCACTTTTCCTTCTTGTTTCTGAAAATCAGAACACAAACGTTGTGTTTTCTTCTGTCAGACAACAACAAACGTGTGTTTGTTCAGGGCTTAAAGTACGGCTGGGCGATATGGCCAAAACTGTTGTCACAATATGTTTTTTTTTTATTGATCGATGTCGATAATTATCACGATATACAGCAGGCCTGGAATTTCGTCATTTTAGGGGCAAGGCCACTTGGCCTTTCGTGTTGCCAATTTTTTGAGGGCACAAAGGCCAAAAGCCAGGGCACCAAGGCCATAAAATAAAATAATGATTTTAAGACCATTTCCATAATGAATTTCATTTAAGGACTAATGGCGCTTCTGAGGAAGAATAAAAGCAACTGAACTCAACTGAAGTACACAGGAAATTATGAAGTCCATCATTCACTTCAATACCTGTACATTTTTTTGCTCAATTGACAGCAAATGTGCAAGAGCATCTTCAGATTGTCCTAAAAAAACTACTACACAGATTTTTGGTTGATCAAAATTGAGCCTACAGTGCATCAAAGTGTTTGACTGTAAACATATACTAGCATATAGGCTACTGATTAACTCATAAGAACCCAGACCAATTTCTCAATCAAGGAAAATTATGGAGGAGATAAAATAAACTAAACAGACAAAGAAAACATTTGACTTTTTATTTTGGCTATGAAACATTGGAAGGCCATTACACCTGTGTCACACTGGGTCCTTAATCAGAGTCACTAGACTCGTTTGAAGATGAGGATGGGGAGTTAGGGAGATTTGCAGTGCATGTTTTGAGTTTCCTTGGACCATATGGATGAATGTTTGGCCTCTTTTTGTTGATGCCAGCTGCCCACCATCTTGCCACAGATTCTTGGCTTTGATAATCTGCAGAAGCACAACCCTGTGACTTGATGAAGAGGAGGTCTTCAATGGTGGATGTATTCAGGTTTAAGCGCCAGTCTCCCTGCATTCTCTTCATGACTGAGAACTGCCGCTCTACTTGAGAGGTAGAGACAGGGAAAAATGTGGAAAAAAGTAATAATGATTTATTTAATAGTACTAATAAAATGTTTTAAATATAGAACAACCAGGTTTATGTATTTATAAGCAAACAATCTTAAATATTAGGCCTAAATATTTTTGTACATGATAAACTGATTCACTGAATAATATCTGGCTTACAATTATTTTTGACGTGTTGTTAGATAGCTAACAATCAAACAAACTACAGTGTATCGTTACCTCTTCAAACATAATTGACCACTCACCTCCTAAAAAAAGTGTTGATTGTTTTGCAGTTTGTAGCTGCATCTTCAAGGCTTTTTTTAAGGCACCTCTCCCTCCGTTGCTTGCTTGGCATAATTATCTCTTGGGGTAAAGGAATAAAAATAAATGTTAATGTTGTGATGTAGCCAGCCACCAGTGAAGTGTGGACGCGGATATTTCTGCCGTGTTTACGGAGATTTTTTTTCAAAACTATAGCGATGGTGATCTGGCCAAGACAGCAGCAGTTACACATTGTTTAAACAGCAAACATAGATTAAAAAAAGCGACTATGAACAGTCAGCAGCACATAACAACCAAGATCATAAATACATCAAAATGACACGTTACGACGGAAACCAGCTGCTCGACAAAGGAAAAACTTGAAAAACTTAGCTAGCATTTGTTGAGGTTAATGTTACAGGCTATGGTCGGCACGTTAAAACTGGGTCAACGTTGTAGTGATATAACGTTACTGTACACGCAATTTAACGTTAACTAACTTATATGTTGAAATTCCTCTTATTCTTTCACTAATTTAACACGCTGTCTTACCTCAGTCCCGGTGATTTTTTCCCTCTCTTCAGTTCAGTCTCGGACCCAACGTCACATCCTCGAGCGGACACAGGAGGGTGGGGGCATGGGTGGGGGTGCGTTTGATGAAGACTCCTTGGCCGGTCATAGATTGGTGTCGAACTGTCATTATAGCCCGCCCCCCGTGCGGTTCATGCCGGGCTCGAATCAAACCCACCACTCAAATGACGCAAGTGTCAAAGCTGTGTTGACAGGGAAGAGGCAGACCTGGATACCGCATAACGAACTGAGGCAGTGCGGGAGGGGCATCAAGGCCACCGGGGCCTTAGGGCAGATATTTTTTTCAAGGGCACAAGGCCAAATCGCAGGGGCACGAGGGCCATGGCCCTCGTGGCCCTCGTGAAATTCCTTCCCTGATATACAGTATATTTAACAATAATAATGTTGAATTGACAGCTTTAAGAGTATTTTCCTTAGGACAGAACCCAAAACAAACCAGAAGGTTAATTATGGTTTATAAAACACAATTGTTTATTGTCAGAATGAACAGGTGACAAACATCCAACACAACCAACCAAATCTCTTTATGTTAAACACTGAATAAATACAATGATGAATATGTTCAACAAATCGCCTGTTTCAAACGTGTCTCAAACATTTTAGAGGCAGTTTACTGAACTGAACATTGATTAAAGACAATAAAATCAAAAGGTAAAGTTGAGGATGGTTCTGCTGCTGTATTCTTTGACTATTGCACATTCTTGAGCTTGTTCAGTTCAGTTCAGCTTTAACGCCTCCTGTTCTGTCAGACCTGATGTGGTTCGGACGTGCGAGCAGACCACATATCAGCGGTGCATCTCCGAGCTGCTCCTCTAACTTTACCCTTCACAATATGTTTAGCGATACAGTACGTAACTGCGCTGGTTCTGTCTTTGTGTCGCCTCGGTTTCTGCTCATATGGGGTAATGGCTGAAAAAGCAGGAGCACCTGTTGGTTGAACTGAAGTTTGACTAGTAGCAGCAGCAGTGGGGCCGGGCTGGTGGCTAGTGGAGGGGAGGCTGGCGCTAGCATGACAGCGCTAACTCATGCTTTCGGAGTACTGTTTGGGACGGTACCTGCTGAGATGATGGAAGAGGTTGGTGGTGTTTCCAGTTCTGCTGAGGACTGGTCGCCAACACATTTTGCACCTAATGCTGGTCTGTCCTTTTTCCAAATAACCGAAGTGGTTTGACCTTTCTTCGGTACAATTTCTTCGTCTTTCGCAGTTTCCTCGCGCTCGGTGTCGCTAGTCGGACCGCTCATTGTCTCGGTCACCGTCATTCTGAGTAGTTGTGAGTGGGAGGGGCCGGAAACATGCATCTGTTTCTCTGCTGTGCGATTGGCTGTTGATGTAGTGTTTTCTGGGTGAAGGAAAACGGACTCAAAAATAACTATCGAAAATAAATGTCATAAATTTATCATCGTTATCGTGGAAAATTTTATCATGAAAATGATCGAGATCGTTTTATCGCCCAGCCCCAGCTTAAAGTGTTCCTGCGCTGTGCCGGATTTCCCATGTGGGTGTTTGGCTGCAGGAAAAAAAAAAAGTCCTATATTTAAAAAAATACGTCTTGATATCACTTTCGAGTTCATGAGTTCGTCTGCCAATGATATGAGAGGAACACAACTCTCCCTCTCTCAAACTAACATTATTAGCCAATCAGAAGTAGAATAGGACGGGTCTTGGAAAAATGTGCTTCAACCGAGTCCTGTGCTGCACAGATGCCCGAGCAGTGACGTCACGTAGGAGAGTAGCATGGAGAGTAAGTTCATGAAGCCTGGGGAAGATGCCCTCCTAATTGATAAAGGATTAAAAATAAATGGCGCTGGGCGTGGATAGAAGAAATAGGGAAAGACAGTAAGCCTTTCGGTAGCTGGTGCAAGAAGTTAAGAGGAGCAGCTGCTTCTGCACTTTGTGCTCGAGATGCTAATAAATGCAACTAGCGGTAAAACAGTGCTACCACGTCAGGAATCAGACTCCGCCCACAGAGCAGCTGTTCGTGCTCTCCAACACACAACACGATTACCGGGAGCAACAACCACAGCTCACGTACCGGCATCAATGACTGACCGTGTGTGTGACTTGAAAATACGCGTGTGCACGTTCATCGCAGAACACGATTTGTCTTTCAAGCTCTCCCAACCCCTGGTAAATGTATGCAAGAAAAAAGCTGAAGACAAAATTGCTCTGGCAAAACTGTCTTTCTGTAATCAGCATGCCAGCTATTTGAACACACGGGATAACACCAGAGTTTAAGAGACGTGTTTTCTGCAAAAGGGAAGAGTTCTGACTCAAACCCACTGAAAAAAGGAAGAAATGGATCACTGTGTTTGTGTATTTTCTCTTTTGTATTTATTTCCCAACATTTAAGTTACCAGTTCTTGGAGCATTTTAATGTTTTGGTTTTCTTAATTGAATAATTATTTTATTGATATATTTTCTGTTTTCTATTAATTTCCTAGTATTTAATTTACCATTATTTCTTTTGAACAAAGCAATTATAGAAATGTTGCAATATAGAATTACAGTATTATCTACAATCACTGTTGCACTTTAACTATTTGTAGATTGTTTTTCAAAATAAATGGTGCATGTGGTACGGAAGCGTGTTGCATTCACTTGGAAAAAAATCTGTTTTTTCTGAATAATTGTTTTCTGTTTTTCGTGGTAATTTTTTTTCTGAATTATCGAGATACTTAGATCTCCCGCGAACCTCCAACCTGCAAGTGACTCCCATGGACCTATAGTGACTCCTGCACACACACACACACCCCAATGCATCATCTTGTATCCGTGGAGCATGCCGTATCTGTCCAACTGATCCTGGAGAAACATTGCTGTGTCTAGCAGATCTGAATCTGCTTTCCTTCTGAACATCTGCAAAGTCCTCAGGTGCCTGCGTAAAGTCGACAAACTAATGGTAATACCATCTACATGACTTACAGACAGGACTCTCTCCCAGTGTCGTAACCCAGATCAAAGTAAAACTTGATTAAACTAAACAAGCCGGACTTCCGGCGGCGCCATGTTCATGTAGGACGTAAAAGTTTGAGCTCTGCTGATTAACCAACTTACCAAATCGATATATGAACAAAACTCAGCAAAAACATGCCTAACGACACCACAAAGACGAGCGCTAGTGACAGACTCGCCAGATATCACTTTAGAAACAAAGAAGGAGATGAAAAATCGTCGGAACCGACTGATGCTAACAAGCCTGCTAATCCCGACGAAGCTAGCGCTAGCAATGATACTGCCGGGAACAGCTTGGAGGAGGTGCTTCGAGCTATCGCCCAGTCAAACCGAGAAATACGAGGGGACATTATGCAGATGAGTATGGACGTAAAGGAATTTAAAGGCCAAACCAAGGAATCATTCACAAGGCTTGAAACATCAGTTGGAGGTTTGAGTGCACAACTAACAAACTTGGAAAAGAGGGTCGTTGACGCAGAGGAGCGTATATTAACGACGGAGGAGACCAACGCAACCCACGGAGAAGCCATCGCCTTCCTACTGCAGCGTGAGGCGGAATTATTTGAACGGTGTGAGGATCTTCAGAACAGACACAGACGGCAAAACCTAAGGCTGTATCAGGTTCCTGAAGGAAGCGAGGGGAGAGACATGGTCTCCTTCATTAAAAAACTACTGCCGACGGTGCTGACTAATCTGCCACTAACCGAAGCCGACATCAGGATTGACCGGGCGCATAGAGCACTTATGCCAAAACCAAAAGAAAATGACCCGCCTCGCTCCATCGTGATTAAATTTGCGGACTACACAGTGAAGGAACAGATCCTGCAGCAAGCCTGGAGACAGCGCACGGTGAAGATGGGTGAAAAGCAGATCTACTTTGATAATGACTACTCGCCGGAGCTGCAGAGGAAACGCGCTCAGGTCAGATACGTTGTGAAACAGCTGAAGGAGAAAAACGTTAAAGCGAAGTGCATGTACCCAGCCCGACTGAGGATGATGGTGGGATCGGAGGAGAAAACTTTCCAGACGGTGATGGACGCAGCGCCGGTGCTTAAGGATTTCAACATCCAGGTCCGAGTTGACGAGCGGGATAAAGTAGAGCGAGAGCTGGCCAGACACAGGTGGGAGACACGGGCCGCCAACCGAGGAGGGCGGAATGTCAACATGCTTACAGAAGAAGAATGCAGGTTTTTCTTCCCTTGAAGTGACTGGGAATATTGTGCAAAAAGTAAGGTTTTTAGATGGGCTAAAGTTAAATGGTCTTATTACCCTCCAATTACAGTGGTGTTGTTGGGCTATATATTTTATATACATCTTTTTTTTCTTTCTTTTTTTTTTTTGAAACCTTGTTTCAAGTTTATATTTCTCTTATTAATATTTATTTACACTTTGCTGAGTCCAGAATGTAATAACAGTATATTATCTGGTCGTTTTGGTTTGTGGCATCAGCTGCAATTGACTCATTATGAGTGATTTACACTCAGCCACTGTAGGGCCGCAGCAGCTAACCCGACGGAGTGGGACTGCCGCACAATGTGACATTATCCCGGAGGGTTCCCGCCACCCTCTGCCCAGTTCTACACGGGGACTGGCCACTACTGGAGACAGGCCAGTTGAGGACTTGGAAGCCAGGTTGTTGTGTTCGATTTCTGATGTTCCTTATTGGAAATTGTACATAGTTTCTGTTCTTTTTTGTGTTTCTTCCTTGACAACTGATAGGACTTTTATAACAGGTGATGGTGCACTTGACATTTATAAGTTGACTACAAAGCATCATGACAGTAATGATTAAAAGAAGTGTAATATGGATGGTTTGACTGTAGTTAGCTACAACATAAAGGGTCTGGGAAATCCAATTAAAAGAAAGAAAATACTTAACCAACTCAAAGCTTTACAATGTTCAGCCGCAATGTTACAAGAGACACATCTCTCTGAGGCAGAACACCTGAAATTAAAGAGGGACTGGGTGGAACAAATATACAGTGCATCTTACGGAGGAGGGAGGAAAAGGGGGGTTGCTATCCTATTTAGAAGGAATGTTTTTTTTAACTGCGAAAAAGTATTGAAAGACAAGGAAGGCAGATATATTATGGTGATAGGTACGATTGGGGAAAATAGATTTACATTTTTGAATCTGTATGCACCAAATGAGGATTGTCCTTTTTTTTTAAGAAAATAGCCTCCAAACTGGCAGATGAAGGGAAGGGAATCATAGTGGTTGGGGGGGATTATAATTGTGTACTAAATTTAAGTATGGACCGACTACCTGCTGAGAAGGGACCTCGAACTAGAAAAGCAGCTACTGTTCTGGGAATGATGGAGGGATTGGGCCTGATTGATGTTTGGCGATATCATCATCCCAGAGACAGAGACTATACATATAGGTCCCAAGTTCATGGAAGTTACTCCAGATTAGACATGTTTCTTGTTTCAAAGGCTGATGTGCATAGAGTGACAGAGTGCAAGATAGAACCCATAACTTTGTCAGATCATGGTCCCATTAAGATGAAAATAAATTTAGGTCAAGAAAAACAATTCAGATACTGGAGACTTAATGTCTCAATATTAAATGACCCCCTAATCCAACAGGAATTACGTGACAAGATAAAAGAATATATTGATATAAATGATAGCGGAGATGTTACTCCATCTATTTTATGGGATGGTGCCAAAGCTGTTGTGAGGGGACATATCATTCAAATTACATCAAGAATAAAAAAACAAAGAGAAGCCAGGAGACTTGAACTGGAGACTGAAATTATTAGGTTAGAAAAAGAACACAAAATATCGAGAAAAAGGAATACATTAGAATCACTAAAACAAGAGAGACAAAAATTAGATGATTTACTCACATATAAAGCAGAGGGAATGCTCAGATTTGTGAAAAGAAAATATTATGAAATGGGGAATAAAGCAAGTAGATTATTGGCTTTTCAGTTACGGAAAGCTCAATCGAACCGTGTGGTACCTAAAATTAAACACCCTGACACAAACAGAATTACCTCCCAACCGAAAGAAGTAGCAGAGGCATTTGCTGCATACTATAAAAAAATTATATGAAGGTCAAGAATTAATAGGGAAGGAGGAGAAAATAACAAAACTCCTGGACTCGATCCAGTTGAATAGATTGTCACAGGATGAAGCTGAGACGCTATCTTCTCCCATAACAGTACAGGAAATAATAGATAGTATTATTAAATTAAAGAACAGTAAATCCCCGGGTGTCGATGGGTACTCTGGGGAATATTATAAAGTTTTTGTTAACGAACTAGCCCCAATTTTATGTCGAGTATATAATTATGCACTGAATGAAAGGGACCCCCCAAAAACCTGGTCAGAGGCAATTATCACAGTTATACACAAAGATGGAAAGGACCCCACTCTATGTACGGGCTATCGGCCGATAAGTCTGCTTTGCCAGGATTTAAAAATCCTGACTTCTATCTTGGCAAATAGAATGCAAAAACACATCCGTAAATTAGTAAACTCTGATCAAACAGGGTTCATAACCGGACGGCAGGGCACTAATAATGTCAGACGAGCTTTAAATCTACAATCTATTGCTTCTGGTAGAAAGACTCCATCAATGCTTCTCAGCTTAGATGCTGAGAAAGCATTTGATAGACTGGACTGGACATTTTTGGAGCAAACAATGGCTCATATGGGCTTTAACGAAACCTTTTTGAGTTGGATTAGAGTGTTTTATATGAATCCGCAGTCAAGAGTCAGAGTTAATGGCCAATGTTCCGATTTCTTTGATCTGGGACGGGGGACAAGGCAGGGGGACGCGCTCTCGCCAGCCCTGTTCGCTCTTAGCATTGAGCCGCTCGCAGAATTGATTAGAAGTAACCCGCTTATACAAGGAATAAGGGATGAGAGTGGAAACCAACATAAAATATCCCTATACGCGGACGACATATTATTATTTATTGAAAATCCTGTCCACTCAGTTCCTGTTCTTCTACAAAGTCTTAATGAATATGGTCTAGTATCCGGTTATAAAGTTAATCCTAGTAAATCAGAAGCGATGATGGTGTCTGGGACATGGCCTAGCCAACTTGATGATATAGTGTCCTTTCGCAGATCTAAACAGGGTTTCAGATATTTAGGGATCACACTCACTCCCCAGGTAACACAACTATACCAGGCGAACTATAAAAAAATATTTGGGATATTTAAAAATGAATTGGCAAGATGGGATGTGCTACCATTATCCCTTTTGGGTAGAGTAGAGGCTGTTAAGATGAATCTACTTCCTAGAATTTTGTTTTTGTTTCAGTCTCTCCCAGTCGGGATCCCAACATCAGCCTTCAATATGCTGGACAAGCTTATAAGTAAATTTATATGGCAAAATAAGAGACCAAGAGTGAGACTTAAAACGCTCACTCTTGGGAAGGATAAGGGTGGACTCAGCCTCCCCAATTTAAAATATTATTTTTGGGCAGCACAACTGACAGCAGTGGTAGCTTGGATTAACAATGACATAGAATCGGGATGGGTGAACATAGAGCAGAATTCGTTACCAGCAATACCTTTATCTACTTTAGTGTTTCTAAACAAGCAGTCCCAGAAGAAATTAAAAATTAAAAATATATGGGTGAAACACACCTTAAAAGTATGGTCGACAGTCCAAAAGAGAATTAGAGGAACAGTTGCCCTCTCAAGGGCTATGCAGATTACTGGAAATCCGGATTTCCCCCCCTCAACAACAGATATCACTTTTAAGAGGTGGGCAGGTAGAAATCTGAGGGTTATTGACCAGTTGTTATGTGACACTGGTGTACAGCCATTCTCATATCTCCAAGACAAATTCCTTCTACCCCAAAGTGATATGTTCCGGTATTTTCAGATAAGGAATTACATCACAAACCATACAGATTGGAATATAATTAAAAATGCTCCAACGAATATAGAAACTTACTTTATTAATATAATTAAACATCAACTACCCAATAAAAAACATGTTTCCCATATATACAGAAATTTGTTACTAGATATACCAGACAATACTTTTTATATTAAAAACAAATGGGAGCTGGAGTTAAATATTATAATTGAGGATGGGGAGTGGGAAACAATGTGCATTGGATGTCATAAAGGTATCAATAGTAACATGTGGAAGGAGTTTGATTGGAAGACGAAGACAAGGTTCTTTAAGGTGCCTTCCGTGGTTTCTAGATTTGTAGATAACCCAGCTGCAATATACTGTTGGAGAGGGTGTGGAGTGGTTGGCGACCACTCACACATATTTTGGGACTGCCCAGTGATGCTTCCTTTTTGGAAGGGGGTAAAGAACGAGATAGATACAGTTCTGGGAATTAATATACCATTTATCCCAAGTCAGTTTCTTTTCGATCTAACTCCTGAAGGCATGTACACTAGAGACCAAAAGCACTTGTTACATATACTCTTGATGACTGCTAGGAAAATGGTGACAATAAATTGGATGAATCCACAGCCACCTACAGTGGCACAGTGGAAACAGAAGCTGAGGGAGGTGTATGGAATGGAGGCTTTAACTGCTAAATTACAATTAAGGTCTGATGTTTTTGTGAGGAGGTGGCTACCTATAGCAAGATACCTCTCTAACTGAGGGGAACCCCACAGTATGCTGGAATGTCTTAACTGTCCACTTATTTATTTATTTATGTATTTATTATTTTTCATTCATGTGTATTATTAAGCTTTCTGGGCCCAAAAGGTTTTTTGTTTTCTTTTTTTTTTCTCTTGTCTTTAGCACTGTCATACATAATTTGTGATGTTGTCAAGGAATGTTTGTGTTTCTCTTTAATAAAAATAAAGTTAAAAAAAAAAAAAAAACTAAACAAGCCGGTCATGTTTGTTTCCATTAAATCGAGCTCTCAATAAAGGAATGAATGCGTCTATTGTTTCAAATGCTGTTAAAAGCATTGGAAAAACTGTTAAAATGAGAATGTGAATGCAATACGCTTCCGTAAAATGGTGCATATTCCTTTTCCATATACCCTCAACTGAATGGTTGCCAATCAGATCTTATTCTTCCAATGCCTGACTGAATTTCACATACGCTTATAACATTGTCACCTTGTGATTGTGGGTCATCTTGTAACCTGTCAAGGACAAAGCTTAGCAGCAAAACTTGCTATCAAAAGGCCCATGATGTGTTTTTTCTTTGACCCTGCTTATGTATCCACGTCAAATACTGACGCTTTGGGACGGCGGCCGACCCGACCTACAATCCCAAAGCGTCAGTATTTGACGAGTTGGAACGAGACTGAAAATTCAACTATCTTAATAACAGGAGCTTTAAATAGCAGAATCAAATGTTCCATCAGTTTCTGTGGGTTTTTATTTGGCTGCACAACATGAGTTTGTACAGATGGAGCCTCTGGTGGAGCTGCAGAGTTTAAGAGGTGACATCACTACGTCTTTATTGAAGCAGCAGCACGTTGTCATTAATATTAATGAGAGCTCTGTTTCACTTTGTGTGTTTGACAGTGTTGAACCTGCATCCTGTTGGGTTCAGGTGTTTGGAGCTTCATTTTCTAAACGTCTACATCCTGAACCTTCTTCAGCTCTGAACAGATTATTAAACACTGAATGATTTCAAGCAGGAACATTAAAGTCTTTTAAACTGACATCATTTATTCTTTATTCAGATTGTGGAGCTGCAGGTTGTCAGAGATCAGCTGTGCTTCTCTGGCCTCAGCTCTGAAGTCCAACCCCTCCCATCTGAGACAGCTGGACCTGAGTGAAAACAAGCTGCAGGATTCAGGAGTGAAGCTTCTCTCTGCTGGACTGGAGAGTCCAAACTGTCGACTGGAGACTCTGGAGTCAGACACCATTTTTTACTTCTGTGCTCAGATTAATATGATGTGAAAGTTGTGTTGACACTAAACTGCAGACATCAGCTGATATTATACTGATCCACACTGAGTGTCTTAATGCTGAAGTCTGTTTTCTTCTTCTGTGGTTTAGTCCATTGACTGTGGCAGAGCAATGTTGAGCTGCACATTTAAAACCTTCATATAACAACATGAATAATTCACTCTGAACATCCTCAACTATTGATTTTCATCTCAGATTACAAATCATGTTTTTTAAATGTTTTTTAAAGTGATGAGAAAAATACATACTACAATGAAAAGTTAAATAATCTCTATTTTAACTATCAGACAATAACAAATATATTCAGAATCGTCTTTTTACAACATTTTAATGAAGCTTTGTGACGTTTATACTGACTGAATATTTAAATTGTGAAGTTTCATCATTTATTCTTTATTCAGATTGTGGAGCTGCAGTTTGTCAGAGATCAGCTGTGCTTCTCTGGCCTCAGCTCTGAAGTCCAACCCCTCCCATCTGAGAGAACTGGACCTGAGTGACAACGAGCTGCAGGATTCAGGAGTGAAGCTTCTCTCTGCTGGACTGGAGAGTCCAAACTGTCGACTGGAGACTCTGAGGTCAGTTCATGTGTTTCTGTGTATCTATAAAATGTCATTAATTTACATGTTTTGCTCTCTCTCTCTCTCTCTCTCTCTCTCTCTCTCTCTCTCTCTCTCTCTCTCTCTCTCTCTCTCTCTCTCTCTCTCTCTCTCTCTCTCTCTCTCTCTTGCTCGACCACACACTCTCCACACACAGCACACGTGTGGTTGTTTATCTCAACAAGGAAACTAGCTTTACTTGAGAAAGGCTGCAGGCAGCGAGACAGAAGACTGCTGAAAGGCAGAAAGTGAAATGTTACTTCAGAGCGTGGAGGACGAGACGACTCTGGCTGTTCCCACTGACCAATCAGTGGTCTGCAGTGTGTTAGCTCCACCTTTTAGCGTGGGATCAGTGCATCAGTGAAGCTAAACGTGTTCATAGCTGTTTCAGACAGCCAAAGGTGGAGCCAAGAGCTGCTGGAGGCTCAACAATGGGTTAAATATGGAGGGAACTTCTCACATGTTCTCTCCTGGAAGACATTGGTAGTGTTTCACTCAGTTCATATTTCAAAGTGACAGAAATAGTTGTGTAACAAATGAAAAAGAGCTGAGAGAGAAGTTGAAACCTGGGCTCTGTCTCACCTGCACTCAGCTCACCAATCACAGAGTGAGGAAGGTGTTAATGTTTGTTTGTCACTTTTGTAAAGTGACAGAAGTTGTTGGACACAGACCCCCTAATCTGACATCAGAAAGGTGTGGCCCCCCGCAGAGATTTAAACCTCTGAAAAGAAAGTGTTGAATCTCTGAAAAAAGGAGGTTGGATGATGTTGAAGTCACGTTGGACAAAAGACACATGAGTGTGATGTAATCTCTGATTCAACACACTGCACGTGTTGAATGTGTGAAACTCTGAAGACAAACTTTAATAACATGAAAATATTACACTGCTGATGAATTATAAGTGCGACACAATTATCTCACACATACTGTTGTTGTTCTCACATGTTTAAATCCATTTGAATATTTACTTTAAACCGGTTAATACTTTGAAAACATTATTCAAACTGTTTAAATCTTAGTTTTCATGTCATCAGCTCTGAAGGGGATTTGACCACATAGATTCTGTCCTGATTCACACTGAGCATCTTGTTCTGCTTCATATTTAAAACATATCTAATATAACATCAAACATTCAGCACTGTTTTATTCTCCATCAACCTCTTCATCATTGATTTGCACTTTTCCTTCTTGCTTCTGAAAGTAAAAACACAAACATTGTGTTTTCTTCTGTCAGACAACAACAAACGTGTGTTTGTTCCAAACCTTTCTGATGATATGTGACGTCTGTACTGACTGAAACACTTCAGCTCAGGATGACTTTTATCTGAAAGCTCCTGTTGCTGAGAGAGTTGATCTTTGAGTCTCGTTCCCGACCCGTCAAATACTGACGCTTTGGGACGGCGGCCGACCCGACCTACAATCCCAAAGCGTCAGTATTTGACGAGTTGGAACGAGACTGAAAGTTCAACTATCTTAATAACAGGAGCTTTAAATAGCAGAATCAAATGTTCCATCAGTTTCTGTGGGTTTTTATTTGGCTGCACAACATGAGTTTGTACAGATGGAGCCTCTGGTGGAGCTGCAGAGTTTAAGAGGTGACATCACTACGTCTTTATTGAAGCAGCAGCACGTTGTCATTAATATTAATGAGAGCTCTGTTTCACTTTGTGTGTTTGACAGTGTTGAACCTGCATCCTGTTGGGTTCAGGTGTTTGGAGCTTCATTTTCTAAACGTCTACATCCTGAACCTTCTTCAGCTCTGAACAGATTATTAAACACTGAATGATTTCAAGCAGGAACATTAAAGTCTTTTAAACTGACATCATTTATTCTTTATTCAGATTGAGGAGCTGCAGTTTGTCAGAGATCAGCTGTGCTTCTCTGGCCTCAGCTCTGAAGTCCAACCCCTCCCATCTGAGACAGCTGGAGCTGAGTGACAACGAGCTGCAGGATTCAGGAGTGAAGCTTCTCTCTGCTGGACTGGAGAGTCCAAACTGTCGACTGGAGACTCTGGAGTCAGACACCATTTTTTACTTCTGTGCTCAGATGAATATGATGTGAAAGTTGTGTTGACACTAAACTGCAGACATCAGCTGATATTATACTGATCCACACTGAGTATCTTAATGCTGAAGTCTGTTTTCTTCTTCTGTGGTTTAGTCCATTGACTGTGGCAGAGCAATGTTGAGCTGCACATTTAAAACCTTCATATAACAACATGAATAATTCACTCTGAACATCCTCAACTATTGATTTTCATCTCAGATTACAAATCATGTTTTTAAAATGTTTTTTAAAGTGATGAGAAAAATACATACTACAATGAAAAGTTAAATAATCTCTCTTTTAACTATCAGACAATAACAAATATATTCAGAATCGTCTTTTTACAACATTTTAATGAAGCTTTGTGACGTTTATACTGACTGAATATTTAAATTGTGAAGTTTCATCATTTATTCTTTATTCAGATTGTGGAGCTGCAGTTTGTCAGAGATCAGCTGTGCTTCTCTGGCCTCAGCTCTGAAGTCCAACCCCTCCCATCTGACAGAACTGGACCTGAGTGGAAACAACCTGCAGGATTCAGGAGTGAAGCTGCTGTCTGAACTTGTGGAGAGTCCAAACTGTCGACTGGAGACTCTGAGGTCAGTAGAGAGTTGGAGTCAGTCCATGCTGGTTTCAGCAGTATTGTAATAAACACAGTCAGTATCAGAGTAAAGATCCAGCATTTCCTGCTTTCCTCAGTGAAGCTGTGAGAGGAGAACGGTGACAGGCTTCAGGATTGGACAGAAAGAGATAGAGGGGGAACAGTCAGCCAATCAGAGGAGCCAGAAGCTTGTTGTGATCGTGTGTTTGAGTTGAAGTGAAGACGACTGTTGTTGTTGTGTTCATGTGTACAGGAAGTAAAGCTGGATCACAGCTGACAGCATCACAGGATGTGTAGAGACAGTGTCCTCATCCATCAAACTGTTGTAGCATCAAATCTCTGTTCTCTCATTTCAACACTGAACAACTGATCAGTCCATCTTTGTCACAGCTCTCAGGTCTACGGTGGCCCTGAAGGTCAAAACACAACAACATCCCACAAAACATCAAACTGTCACCAGAGACTCTGGTTCTGTCCAATAACAAACAAGAACGCCGTCCCACCTTTTCCATAATCTGAAGTGTGGTTGTGTTTTGACCTTCAGGGCCACCGTACAGATCGCTCTGACTGAAGCCTGCACATCACTGACTCTTATTTCAGAGAACCGCGGTTACATTTAGTAACCATGTGGTCTCCTCACAGACCAGAACCTCTGCTGAAGTCCAGTAACCACAGCTGGTGTTGACTGTTCAGTCTCTGTGTGAACATGTAGGAGCTTTAACATCAAATATTTATCTGTCCGTCTGTCTTTAGTTTTATCCAGATGCTTTTACAACAGACTCCATATTTACATGTTTGTAATATTTAAAGCAGATGAAATGTTCAGGTGTGACTGAGACTCTGGTTTTTAACAGCAGTGAATCATCATCAGAGTGTTTCTGCAGTGATGATGCGTTCAGGGACTCTGAGCAGTTTATTTCACTGTGTGCTTGAGTGAAACCTGCAGAGTAAACACACTTGATGTGTCTGCAGGTCTGTGAGCTTCACTCCAACACGTTAACATGAGCTGAAAGGAAGCTGCTACGCTACACAGCCGCTCCACTTGTGGTCTGAACAGGACTGAAGTCCTGCTGGTCTTTATATCACTGACTGACAGCTGATGGAGGGAGTCTCTGTAGACACTCATGTATCACTTCTGCTGTCTCTCTGCTTCTCTCATCAGGTGGGATTGATCTCTGTCAGAGTGATGAGAAAGGTGGAGGTGTTGAGAGGATCAGCTGTGTCCTGATGATCCAGAGAGGTTGAAGCAGCACCATCAGCTGGTGGGTGGAGAGGCTCTGACTGGGCGGAGAGGAGAGCTTCATCCAGCAGTGACTGACGGACCAATCACAACACGTGGAGATGATGTCGGTGCTGCAGTGTGAACTGCTCTGAGATCAGCTCCACTGTCCAGTCCAGCATCGTCCCTGTTTCCTCTGGATGTTGTAGGGACACATGTCCCTCGCCTCTGCTTTTAATTGAGGCTTTGTCTTCTGAAAGGCAAACACTCCTCTACAGATATGAGCTCTCCTCTTCACCTGGCAGGGAGGACGTTGTTGTCTTTACAATAAAACCGTGGAATAGATGATTCCCAGGAGACCATCTGTCCTTATTTACAGCTCTACACACCATTTGTCCTCTTTCCCCCTCAAGACAGAAACACTCCTTTCCTTCAGGTCCATCGAGGTTCATCATCAAATGAATCCACTCTCCAGACATCAAGAGGAACAGACAATCTTGTGTTATAGTTTCATGTCTTTGCAGTTGTGTTAGATTAACAAAGTGCTGACAATTGTTCTCTGCTGATCTAATTAAAACACACACACACATTCCCACAGTGAAGGTCTGGTGACGCCCACCTTCTTGGAGTAATCTTGGTTGACAGCTTAATAATTTATAGTTGTGTTGTTCTTATCTTTTGCGCTCCACTGTGAAGTTCTCTACACTTCTCCAGATTTCAACACGGTTCTGAACAGCTATTAAACCAGAACCTCATCTTCTGAATTTTAACAGATTATTAAACAGGCAGAAAAGTTATTCAAACTGATTTTTCTTACACTTCCCTACGATTAAGATTGAGTGAGATGAATGTAATGTGTAAAAACGCCCTGTGGTGAGTCCTGGTATGATCGGGACAAACTGTTCAATCATGTCGTTAATACGTTTGGATTATTACCAGTGAATGTCTCTGATGTGCCCTGTTTAACAAGTATCAAGCTGGAACTAAAAGAAATATGAGTGGTGACTTCTACTGTATAATCAAGTGTGTTTAGATGTTCTGATCCAGTTTTAATTCCTTTGTGGATGTTAAAGTGGTTTTAATAATGACATATGATTTGGTGTTGGACAAAGTCCACATATGAAGCCGTGGTGACATTCTGGGGAAGGTGAAGCGGTTTAGCAACGTTTCAAACTCTAGTTTAGTTTGAGTCTGTTCCTGTGAAGTTTCCCACTTGTTATCTCCTCTGAGACAAACAGCGGCCGCCCTGCCCCCAGGCCCGCCGCCACTCGAGACTACAAAACAGAGACATCACTTCTCTGCTCGCTCCAAACTTCAACTCTCTTCTCTCTCCAAACTCTTCTCTTCTTTAATGTTTCCGCTCTTTACTTTGAGACTCGCTTCAAGACAGCGATCTCTGCACAAAGTGCTCACGTGTTCATTTTCTCACTTTTATATTTATGGCTGTATTGATTCATCTCTTAAGTACTTCAACTTACATTAAGTTTCTACCAGAACGAAGTTCTGCTTTAATTAAGAGGAAGTGAACTTAATTGCAGCTTTTAGCTGAACAGAGATTCAGTCACTTTTGTTCCTATTAAAATGACTCTGGTCATATTTAAATGCTGTCACCCAACTAACCCGTGATCTCACCACCTGCACAGGTTCATATAACCGCATTACTTTACCGGGTCCACATTTCCACTTACCTGTTGTTGTTCCTTTAAATCGCCATTTCATTTATTTACCCTGAATTATCTAGTTAATAAACATATTTAACCGTATGTCGTCGTCTGTGCAGGTTTGTTTTTAATGTGGAGAACCGATGGAAACTGTGTAGAAGTCACTACTTCACTTATGAGATTGAATGAATTGATCTGAAATTGATTAGAATTGATACAAATTAACCTGGAATGTGATTAATTTCATCGGGATTATTCAAATAGATGAAACAGCGGAGGTGGTGCCCCATTAACGAGTGTTTTATTAATGGCCAGTGTAGTGGCCATTTGTCCATAAAAAACAAATTAAACTTTAAACCAAACAAAATCAAAAGGCCACTGATGCACCATGGGGATGTGGTTTAACGCAGGCAAAAGAAGATGAATGTCCAAACTGAATCCTTGCGTTTTGTGATGATTTATTTCAAAATAATAAAACAAACAAAAGAACAAAGAAAACCATGGCTGCTGCTTCCTCCTTTGCACTGGTAAAAAACCATAGGCCCACCCAGGTGCATGCTGGTACTCAAGGTGCCTACCTATCTAAATAACCTCAAGTGCCCAGTGTGACCCATTTACCAAAGAATAAACCAAAATACTTATCTTGCTAATCTAAATATCCTAAACAAATAATAAATAATATTAGACTGTCTAAATATCTAAATCTAAATAAAGCAAACACTTAAATTAATCAAACAAACTTACTCATAATTAGCTAATTAAATTTACAACTAAACACAACCAAGACTAACTTTACAAATAGCTCCTACATTCCGGCCCCTAATTGTGCATAATATCACAATTACAGTTATCCACAAAAAAAAAAAGGAGCTACTTCTGGAATTACAATTATGAGACAGATCTATTCTATTTGTCATAATATGCTCTAAATTGACCGTCTTCCTGATGAATCTGCAAAATAAAGCACAGGTTAATGGAGAAAAATAAAGAAAAATAAATGTCAGATTCACATGATGTTAAACTGTTGCTTCCAGTAGTAGACAGAGCTTCGTCACAGGTCTCTCCAGAATACTGGTCCTAGTTTGCAGACGCACAGTGCGTACCAGGCCCTTTGCATCTGGTCTGATGTCCAAAACTTTCCCCATGATCCAAGATCCTCTTGGCGCTGAGGCATCTGCGACCAGAACAATGTCTCCAGGAGTAAGGCTTTTCCTTGGCCTTGTCCATTTTTGTCTCTCCTGCATCATGGGTAGATACTCCAAAATCCATCTCTTCCAAAACAATTCAGCAATATACTGTGCTTGCTTCCACCTTTTCCTCATGTACAGATCATTTCGGTCAAACAGTCCTGGTGGCATGATTGGTTTTCCTTTCAACATTAAGATGTGATTTGGTGTGAGAGCTTCTAAGTCATCTGGATCATCGGAGACCTTTGTGATGGGTCTGTCGTTCAAAATTGCTTCAACCTCACAGAAGACCGTTTGGAGCCCTTCATCATCCAGAGTTTGTTGTTTTAGTACTGAAGTGAGAACGCTTTTCACTGAACGAATCAGACGTTCCCAAACACCACCTTGATGGGAAGCTGCTGGTGTGTTGAAGCTCCATTTTATGCCATCCTGAACAAAAGCACTTTGAATTTTGATATGATTCAGAGAAGCCAGACTTTCCTTCAGTTCCCGGTTGGCTCCAGCAAAATTTGTGCCATTATCTGATCTGATAGCTGAGACTGGACCTCGTCTACAGATAAACCTCCGAATAGCATTTATACAGGAGTCTGTGTCTAGTGTATAAGCTACTTCCAGATGCACAGCACGACTAGTCAGACATGTAAACAGCACTCCATATCTTTTAAGATGACTTCTGCCTCTCTTAATATCAATGGGGCCAAAATAATCAACTCCCACCTTTGTAAAAGGAGCCTTTTCAGGCAGCACCCTTTCTTCAGGTAAGTCAGACATTTTCTGCTCAATCAGTTTTCCCCGGTTGCGTCTGCACACAATACAGTCGGATATTATCTTCCTGGCAGCAGAGTTTGCATTAGTGATCCAGTATTTTTGCCGTAACCTGGACAGCATGTGATTCCTCCCCACATGCCCCAGTTGGTTATGGATATGGCGCAAAATGAGTGTGGATACATACATGTCTTTAGAAAGAATCACCGGATGTTTAGATTCTGCTGGCAATGCTGCTTTATTCAACCGGCCACCAACTCTGAGGATTCCATCATCCAACACTGGATCCAATTTGTACAGTGTGCTTTCTTTGGAGATGGTTTTAAATCCACTCTTGAGTGAGGCGATTTCAGCTTCAAACTTTTGTTTTTGTATATACAGAATGATGGACTCTTCTGCCTTCACAAGATCTTCAGGGGTCAGATTTTGTCCTTTGAGCTTGACTTTAAAGTTCTGAACTTTCCTGTCCACTTCTTGTTTTTTGTTTAGGCCTGCAGAAGCACTAAACTCCTTCCTCTTCTGTGCCAATGTCCTAAGCGCTGCTTTGATTTTTGAAAACCAAGCCACAGATGTTCTTAACTTAATCCAGGATGAAAAGTAATTAATCAGCTGGCCGGTGGCCTTTTCCACATCCTTGACAATAGCATTCACTATCAAGTCCCTTTTGACCTCTGGGTCATCGTCAGAAATCACATCACAATCTCCTTTCAGATTAGGCCATTCCTCCTCTGGTTGGGAGAGAAACTCAGGTCCATTTAACCATCTCCCTCCTGTCAGGAAATCCTGAGCTTTCATTCCTCTTGATGCTTCATCTGCTGGATTTTCTTTTGAACTCACATATCTCCACTGCTCAATATCTGAAGCTTCTCTGATGACAGAAGTTCTGTTTGCAACAAAAGTGTGGAATCGTTTGGTCTCATTTGTGATGTATTTAAGAACTGTTGTGCTGTCTGTCCAGAAAACTGATTTCTCCAGCATAAGTTGCAACTCCTTCCGCAGCATTTTATCAACTCGAACAGCAAGAACTGCAGCTGTGAGTTCCAATCTTGGGATCGTAGTCTGTTTCAGAGGAGCAACTCTAGCTTTCCCCAAGAGAAATGCTACCTGTATCTTTTGATCTTTTCCCAGCCTCAAATAAGATACAGTTCCATATCCAACTTGACTGGCATCAGAAAAGTGGTGAAGCTGTGCTGAAACTGGGACTCCAAAGTCTCTGGGTTTAATACATCGTTCCACTTTGAACTGATCCATTTTCTGAAGATCCTGGAGCCATTCAGACCATTGCTTAGAGAAGGCATGGGGAATGACTTCATCCCACTTCAGGTTTCTCCTACAGAACTCCTGCAGCAACAATTTGGCTGGCATACTGAATGGGGCCAAAAATCCCAAAGGGTCATAAAGAGAGCTGACCACAGAAAGAATGCCTCTTCTGGTGTGTGGTTGTTCTCGAACTAAAGTCCTGAACTGAAACATATCAGTCCCAATGCACCATTGTAGCCCAAGTGCTCGCTCTGTTGGAAATTGATCAACATCCAGATCCAGCGCCATCATTTTATTTGCTCTCCTTTCTTCTGTGACTGACAGCAGCACAGTACGGCTGTTGCTGATCCATTTTGAAAGAGTAAATCCTCCTTTTTCACAGAGAGCAGTCAAATTTTTGATCATTTGTACAGCTTCTTCCTCTGAAGCTGTAGCTTTCAGGCAGTCATCCACATAAAAATTATGTTTCACTGTATTGATTACTTCAAGTGGAAAATGCTGCGCATTGTCTTCTGCTGTTCTCCTCAGAGCATAATTTGCACAACTTGGTGAGGATACAGCACCAAACAGATGGACTCTCATGCGATGCTCCTGTGGAGGCTGTGCAGTATCACCATTTGGCCACCAGAGGAAGCGGAGAAAGTTGATGTGTTTATCTGATACATGAACTTGGTGAAACATGGCTTTGATGTCTGCCATTACTGCAACAGGTTCTTGCCTGAATCGAATGAGGACTCCAATGAGATTGTTGGTCAGATCAGGTCCCTGCAAGAGTTGGCTGTTCAGTGATGTCCCTTTATATGTTGCTCCACAGTCAAAAACAACTCTCAGCTTGCCTTTTCTGGGATGATAAACTCCATGATGGGGAATATACCACACCTTTCCATCACTTTGCTTTAGCTGATCAACCGGCACCACTTCAGCATATCCTTGAGCAATCATGTCATCTAAGAATGCAGTGTATTCTTCCTTGAATGTGTTATTCCTGTAGAATTTTCTTTTCAGGCTTTGGAGGCGCTGTTCTGCAACACAGCGATTGTTTGGCAGGACACAATCCTCCTGTCGGAAAGGTAAGTCAATACAATAATGACCTTCAATCATTTCTGTTGTGCTGCTTACAACATTCATGAACTTGACATCTTCTCTGGACATTTCAGTCTGCTCCTCAGCTGATCTCTCATTAAAATCGTGGTTATATTGTTGAACCAACATGTCTTGAAGATGTTCAATGGAGATTCGGTTGGCTGTTACAGCAGGGCAGCCACTCTTACTCCTACTGCTTGTGCCACGAAGTGGACCATTAATGACCCAACCGACCCTAGTTCTTACTGCATAGGGTCCTTCATCCTGGCTGTTTATTACCTCCCAAGGCTCCATTACTTTGGGGGCATCAGTTCCAATTAGAAGGTCTACATCTGCATCAATGTCATGGACCTTTACATCCTTCAAATAAGACCACTGAACAAGATCCTTTTGTTGAGGGACATTGAGTGAGGAAACAGGCATGGATCTCTGTGTTAAAACGTCAGGTAACTGGATGAAATCGTTCATGTTCACACCAGACACCTCAAGACCTGACAGAATATGAGCATTTACAATTTTCTTTTGCCCCATTGTTCTCATCAGAAAACTTGTCCTTTTGCCACTCACATTTAGTTTTCTTGCCAGGCTCTCTGTGCAAAATGTTCCTGAGCTTCCGGGGTCCAGAAAAGCATATGTGTGTACAGTTTTGTTACTTTTGTGGCTCCTAACTTTAACTGCAACAACAGAAAAGATAGAATCATCTTCAGCCCCGGCCCCAATATGACCACAAGTCTGTGACATTACAGATGAAACACTTGGAGGGCTCGCAGTCTGTTGTGATTGTTTGGAGGATGTGCCTTTATCCTGCCATGCGATATGAAGGATTCCTGGGTGCTTTTGGTTACACACATTGCAATCCAAACGACTCCTACAGTCTTTGCTCATGTGGCCTGCTTTCAGGCAACCAAAACATATTCCCTTTTCCTTGATGAAAGTGATCTTATCCCGATGTAATTTCGTTCTAAACTGAGAGCAGTTATCCAGTGAGTGACTACTTTGAGAGCAAAACAGACAACTTTGAATTGAGGAGGGCTTGATTTTATTTTCTGTACATTGAGTCATATCTCTTTCCTTTATTGTGGTGACATTAGTAGCAAAACTGCTTTCCTTCTTCCTTTGTATGAAATGGCTGGTCTTGGAGGACTTGGATTTGGTAGGTGGTGAGTCTTGAATGTTGCCAAAAAGCGGATCTGATGCAATTTTGACTTGCTTTTCAATAAAAGTAACAAGATCAACAAACAGTGCTCTTCGACCATTTTTCTCAAGTAGATTATAAGCAACATTCCTCCATCTTTCCCTTAGCTTGTAAGGAAGTTTCATGATGATGCTTCTCATGTTAGAGGGCAAGTCCAGCTCTTTCATTTGCGTCATTTGTTCTGTTAAATTTGAACATCCTCGCAGAAATAGAGAGAATGACTGTAATGCTTTAACATCCTCACTTTTAACAGGTGTCCAGTTAAGAATCTTTTCCATATAAGCACTTGCAATTTTGTATTCATTTCCAAAATGCTCTGCTAAAAGAATTTTGGCCTTGTTGTATCCCATCTCTGAAGGCAAGTGTTGACAACTGTGCACTAAGTTCCTTGGTTCGCCCCTGGTGTATTGTTCAAGAAAATGTAAACGATCACTCCATTTACATGTTTTCTCCTCCACTCCATTTTCAAAAGCTCGGATGAAAGACCTGTAGTGAAGAGGGTCTCCATCGAACACAGGGATATTTCTTGATGGAAGGACAGAGCTTAGATTTTGTTGAGCCAGCAGAGCAGCGATGTCATTTTGTCTCTGCATAATGTTTACAATTTCATCCTGAGAACCATGTGTCAGAGCATGATATTGAGGGCGTAGTCCTGCTTGATCTTGATCAGCAGCCACTGATTCACCAAAATCCAAAAACATCTCATCCCTTCGTGTTTCTCTGCTTTGTTTAGGCCTAACAACTTGTGGTTGAGGTATGACAGGCACATCAGTAACATTCACCCTTTTATCCAAGGTTACTGGTACAAACATGTTAGCATCAGGATTCAATACATTTGCTCTATGAAAAATGTTCTTTTCAAAATAAGAGTTCATCCCGTCTGAACGTTTTGAGCCACACGCAGATGAATTGATCTCCAGAACATTAAGTTTTGCACTTGTTGCAGCCAGTTCAGTTTCCAGTTCCAGCTGTTCCTTTTCTCTCCTCAGTTTTTCCTCCTTATCTTCGATTAAATGTTTCCTTTTTAGTGCAGCAACGCGCTGCATCAGCGCTGCCTTTTCGGCCTGGGCTTTAATGCGCGCTGATGCAGTCGAGGAGGTCCGTGATACCTGGGAGTGTGGTTTTACAGAGTTTGCCTTTACACTTGACACATTGGACGCGCTATCGTCAGGATTTATTTCTTCAGTGACACCTTGATCATCAGGAGATTCAACATTTTGATTCACATATGGATGACCCAGTTCGGAAAGCCAGTGTTTTACCGTTTCAGTGAAATCATTAAACTTTTTCATCTTTGCCTCGAAGTATTCACATTGTCTTTTAATTTCATCTTGTGGCAAAGGTAAGTTTATTAAAGATGCATGCAGCTCTTTTGCATTTTGACAACATTGGATAAGATTTGCAAGCTCCAAGTTCACCAAATCGACATTTTCATTTGATTCCATTAACACAGTGATTTTTTCCACAGACTTTTTTGCTTGTTTGAAATTTGCACTCCTTTTTTCTTGGCTCATTTCTATATAGAAGCACAATCCTTTAGGCGTGAGTTTAAATGTCCTTTTAGCTGGCACCAATTCAGCCTCTTTCAGCGTATCATCAGACATTTTGATTCTTTCAAAACTGCTTGTTGTGCAGCAATCAAAGTCCACAATAGACAAAACGTGCATATAAAATAGGGCTGATCAGATCCATGTTATCACACTCACAGCACAACACACTGAGCAATTTTATGAATGAAAGCCGCTGAGAGCTATGCGTAGAGTGTGCGTAATGCTGACGTACGGCTATTCAGCGTCGTTCAAACTTTTTTCCGATTTGATATGAAATACTTTCAAACTCCAATCGTTTGGCTGTTGTCCAATACAGCAGTAGTATTACATACCAGTATCTTGTGAGGATAGGCTGAGCAGCACTTTTGTTCATCTGAGCCGCAGGCCGTGTCCCGCTGATGTCGATATTACAAAACGTGTTGAACAAAACAATCCATGCTGATCATCAATCCATAATCCAAAAAGATCCAATCTGTCTAATGATGAAAGATCCTTCCTTTGAATCCAAGACCGGGTTTTTTACTTGATGTAGTGGCCATTTGTCCATAAAAAACAAATGAAACTTTAAACCAAACAAAATCAAAAGGCCACTGATGCACCATGGGGATGTGGTTTAACGCAGGCAAAAGAAGATGAATGTCCAAACTGAATCCTTGCGTTTTGTGATGATTTATTTCAAAATAATAAAACAAACAAAAGAACAAAGAAAACCATGGCTGCTGCTTCCTCCTTTGCACTGGTAAAAAACCATAGGCCCACCCAGGTGCATGCTGGTACTCAAGGTGCCTACCTATCTAAATAACCTCAAGTGCCCAGTGTGACCCATTTACCAAAGAATAAACCAAAATACTTATCTTGCTAATCTAAATATCCTAAACAAATAATAAATAATATTAGACTGTCTAAATATCTAAATCTAAATAAAGCAAACACTTAAATTAATCAAACAAACTTACTCATAATTAGCTAATTAAATTTACAACTAAACACAACCAAAACTAACTTTACAAATAGCTCCTACACAGCTGAATCTCTGAACAACAGGGACATCTGCTCGCCAGTGACGTCACAACGAGCCGACCGCTCAAAACACGTATTTATTACAGAACAAACATCAAAGAGTTCAGATGTGTTTCTTACAGTCCGTTATATTTATTGGATCAGCTCAGAATATTTTCTACATGTAAATAAATACGTTATTGGACCAGTTAGACTCCATGTAGCGCTGCAGCGGCTCAGCCAATGGCAGACTGTTGCTGGGACAAAAACACACATAGCAACGGGTCATTTAGCCAATTAGCGTCGTCACATTCGATAAGCTTGGGACGCTGCCGTTAAGTATCCTAGCAACCAGAAACAAGCGTCTGAAATCGAGATGGCGGCGTCAAGTCGACAAGAACAAGAGCACACAGGGCTTCAGCTGCCCACAGACTCTGTAAAGTGTCTCTTGCTGAACCCTTTCGAAAGGAGAACTTTAGGGGGAAACTTCGTGTTAAAGAACTTGGACCTGAGAAGCCCGGTCTGAGTTTAACACAGCAGACGCATGAGAAAGGTAAAGTGTCCCAGAGGAGCCTCTCTCTGAATCGGTGCGACAGGAAGGCTCGGCTAACTGGATGTAGCTTTGCAAATGCAGTATTCTGCTTCCCGTGTTTACTTCTTAAAATGCCGGGGACAGATACTACATGGACTGTAACAGGAGCTAGAGACCTACAACTTTTGTCAGAGCCGATTAAAAAACATGAATGCTCGAAGGTTCACATGAACAACGCTGTCAAGCTAGCCGTGCTAGGCGGGACTAGCATAGCTGCTAGCTGGATGAAGGACACAGGACTGCGGTGAGAAAACACAATGAAGAGGTGGACATGAACACACATATTTTATCCAAGATCATTGATTGTGTGAAATTGTGTGGAGCTTGTGAGCTGGCATTGCGAGGCCACGATGAGACAGCATCCTCCGACAGAAAACTACTCTTCCTGAGGGACAACGGGGGAAACTAATCGCCCAGGTCTGTGACGGAGCTGCCGTGATGAGAGGAGCCACAGGTGGCGGCAGCGCGAGGTTCAACACGTTTACGGGAGAGTCCACTACTACACTGTTACCTCATCAGCTGAACCTGATGATGCAGCAGCAACATCCCACATCACCAAGGTCTGCACACACACACACACACACACACACACACACACACACACACACACACACACACACACACTCAAGAACTTTAATTTTGTATTAAGAGTATTCACTAATATACATCTCATATCATTGTCACTATCTGTCAAACTGTTGATTTCTAAAGGGCCATTAAATAATTACTGTTTATCCCTAAAACAATGGTGTCTTTTGGTTCATTGGGACAGTCACCGAAAGCTTCTGGCACACACAGCCCAGCCTAGAATATTTTTCACCAGCCGCCACTGCATGACTGTCTGAATATGTCTGTTTTTTATTGATTTCTTTTATTTTATTGGTTTTTTCTGAGCCAACAGAAGAGCAGTGGACTTCTGTGAAACATCTGCTCAGATATCTGAAAGGCTCAGTTGAAAATGAATTGTGTTACAGGAAATGTGACGATGAGAAACTTGGGCTACGAGCACAGTGACGCAGACTGGGCTGCTGATGTAACTGACAGTTACTACTCAAATGTGCCACCAGAGGGAGAATCACTTTCCCTGCAGTTGCAACACGTGTAATATAAGTTAATCAATATAGAGTTTATTATTTCATGTTGATAGTGTTTGTGTGGCTGTGGTGGTTTAGTTAGTCTTTGACCTTTTAGATTTCAGCTCTTATAAAAGAAACCCTCTTTGTTTTCACTCAGGAACGCAGGAGTTTTACCTGTTTGGGTCATTGATTAATTGTCTGTACATTTATATCTACATGTTGCTGTAAAAAAAATCCTATTTGTTGAATTTCCTCTGTGGATTTCCAGAGTTTGTGACAGAGTGTGATTTCTTGTTTGACCTTCAGAGAGCTGCAGATTCAAGATAACGAGGGTGTGGCTGCTATCAGACACACACACACACACACACACACACACACACACACACACACACACACACACACACACAGATAAACTCACCTGACTTCCTATAAGGGGGGGGGGCAAAAGGTCAGTCAGACTCCATTTTGAGACGAAGAGCAGAAGGAGAGCAGCTGGAGTCTGAGGCAGGGTGAGTGTTAACAACACATTGTGATTATTTACTGTGACTTTACTTACTGTGAGTCAGTTTTCTCCCTGTGGACTGTGGAGGAAAGAAATGTTGGAGTCAACTCAACACTTTGATTCATCTGTGGACACAAAGTCCTGATTGGCTGAATAATCCTCTTTAAACCTCCAGTAACCCAAGAAAACAAGCACAGGTGTGAAGAAAAGTGACCAGGTGGACTTCTGGCTGCTTTTATTATACTGTATAATGTGTGTGTGAAGGGGAGAGAGAGTGTGTGTTACTTCCTGCTCTCTCGGTCTTGTGCGACTCTTGAACAAACTTGTTTCCTGATTCTTGTGTCCTGAGCTCACAGCTACTGTTTCACCTCTCAGACTGACTTCAGAGCAGAAGATGAGTGTTTGTGTGAAGGAGGAGGAGGACAGAGCAGAGTCTCCAGTATCCAGCTGTCTGTCTATGAAGAGTGACCGGTCCAAAGATCCTCCTCCAGTCTTCAGTAATGAACCTGGACCATCAGACTCAAAGTAAGACACCTGATACTGACTCATTTATGTGACTTTGTTCTGTTCCCTCTCTCACTGCTGTGCTTTGTTCTGTTGATTTTGTATTTTTATATTCAAAATTCATGTAAAATGTATTTTCTACCTAAATCTAACAGACTTTTCACGGCTCATGTTCCTCTTACTATCTGTGGCAGCTGTCAGTCTCCTAAAAAGCTGTAATCTGATCTAAGAGGACAAACAGAAACTTTGAAAGCTCCTTTTCATCAACAGTAGCAGTAGTTTGTGTGTTTAGAGCTTCTTAAATGACTTTGTCATCAGAGAGTTTCTCAAAGATTCATGTGATATCAATACAAACATGTTGGTGTTTGCAGAGTTCAGTCCAACAGACAGAGAGCAGAGTCTCCAGTATCCAGCTGTCTGTCTATGAAGAGTGACTGGTCCAAACATCCTCCTCCAGAGTTCAGTAATGAACCTGGACCATCAGACTCAAAGTAAGACACCTGATACTGACTCATTTATGTGACTTTGTTCTGTTCCCTCTCTCACTAACGTGTTTTGTTCATGTTGTGTTTGTATATTTCAACAACAATGTATTTGCTAACTAACTTTAACAAACCTTTTGGGACTCATGACAGAGAGATCATTCGTCCCATCGTCCTCTTAGTGCTGTCAGTCACCTAAAAAGCTGTAATATTTATGGACAGGAGGAGTTTGCTCCCTATATGAATTTGTAATTAGACTTTTTTTTAAAAAGGAATCTCATAGTTAAAGTCACGTCATAGTTAAAGTCATGTCACAGTTAAAGTCACGTCATCGTGGTCGAGCTCAGTTATTGAGAACACTTTTAACTCCAGGTTCAAACTGACTAAACAGAAGAGTTGAAATAACACAAGCAGACAATTTTATTCCAGACTGAAGCTGAATTCATCAGAAAAGTAAAGACAGTTTTACTGTCCTCTGTCAGCTGATCTGAGCTTCAACAGTGTCGACCAAATCTTGATATTTTTAGAAACAATCAACAACTGGTTTCAGTCCTAAAGAAATGTCTTCACAGAGAGAAGAAGAGGAGGCATGTTTCTGTGGAGGAGCAGCCGTCCTGCTGTGTTTCCTGTCAGGACGTCCTGAAGGATCCAGTCTCTACCAGCTGTGGACACTGGTTCTGCAGACAGTG
This sequence comes from Pagrus major, assembly GCF_040436345.1. Classification (NCBI taxonomy): domain Eukaryota; kingdom Metazoa; phylum Chordata; class Actinopteri; order Spariformes; family Sparidae; genus Pagrus; species Pagrus major. The sequence goes on along the minus strand of NC_133215.1, from coordinate 2,818,341 downwards.
CATCACATCATACTGGGACCAGTCTGCTTCACCAGGACTCTCCTCCTGTCCCCAGTGTGGAGAAAGTAAGACTGTATATCTGTCTGCTGATGTCTTCATGTCTGAACACACTACTTGTTGTTTTAATACATTTGTTATGTCTCACATTAACCAATCAGAGAGCTGCTTGTTCTCTGTGTGCAGAGATGGAGATGGAGAAGTGTCAGACAGCAGCTTGAGATAAAACAGCACTTTAAACAACAGTCCACATTAGCTTTCCTGCTAACATGTCCTCCTCCTCTAACTTACAAACACACACCTCGTCCTGCAGATCCACTTGTTGAACAAGCCACCGAACAAACATCCAGTGAGGAAAAGTGCACTGCTAACATCTATTTTCAGGCTGCAGCAGATGCTAATTAGCTGCTCAGTGTCAGCACATTAAACAGCTTAAAATGTAACCTGCTTCATTACAATACGTTCATTTAGCTGACGTTTTTATCCAAAGAGACTGAAAATAACTGACTGAACCATGTGGATACAACATGAGTAGATCACATTCATCAATTATGCTAAAATGGTTCAAGAGCTACAACTAGAAGCAATAAGAGATCAAGAGAGAGATTGTTTTTATGGACCAAGGTGCCGTCTGAACAGGAGAGTTTCAGTCTGAACAGGAGAGTTTTCAGTCTAACAGGAGAGTTTTCAGTCTGAACGGGAGAGTTTTCAGTCTGAACGGGAGAGTTTCAGTCTGAACAGGAGAGTTTCAGTCTGAACAGGAGAGTTTCAGTCTGAACAGGAGAGTTTCAGTCTGAACAGGAGAGTTTTCAGTCTGAACAGGAGAGTTTCAGTCTGAACAGGAGAGTTTTCAGTCTGAACAGGAGAGTTTTCAGTCTGAACAGGAGAGTTTCAGTCTGAACAGGAGAGTTTCAGTCTGAACGGGAGAGTTTTCAGTCTGAACAGGAGAGTTTTCAGTCTGAACAGGAGAGTTTTCAGTCTGAACAGGAGAGTTTCAGTCTGAACAGGAGAGTTTCAGTCTGAACAGGAGAGTTTCAGTCTGAACAGGAGAGTTTTCAGTCTGAAGTTGTGTCGAGTTTCTTCTGTTCTGATGTCACTGGGGAGTTTGTGTCACTATTGTGGATCCAGGACATCAGACAGTCTGGATCTAGTTGAGCAGTAGCTGGTCCTCCCTTGTAGTGAGGGAATAACAAGCAGTCAGCAGCAGCAGAGTGTAGTGGACGGGCTGAGGTGCAGGTGGTGGTCATTTACAGGGGCCAACCTGAGATGTTGTCCCTCAAGCAAAGGAGTTGAGTTCAAGAAACAGTGCTGTGCATAGAGGTGAGCCCAACTAAACCTAGTTGGTACCGCCCCACCTCCGGCACCAGCACCTGTTCCTTCCCCCATGAGAGGAGACACTCCCTGTCCTGAGGACCAGTCTGGGATGCCAGGAATCAGCACACCTGCCTTCTTTTGCATGAGACTGGCACACACCCGACCCCAATGCCCGTCCCTGCTGGTAGTCAGCCCACAGGGTGGCGTCTCCATGTAGTCAAAGGCCAGACACCAGATATTCACCAGCGACCTCCACTCCCAGGTTGAGCTCCAGAAAGGTGCCCTGATGTCTCTTTCCTGGTTCAGGTGCTGCAGCACCTTTGTGGCTGATTCATAAAGGCTCTTTGAATCACTCTCAGTCCGGCTCCTCCTCTGGGGCTAATTAGCTTTGCGAGACCCTGCCAGGGGCTAATGCCCCCGACAACAGAGCTCCGAGGATCACAGGGACACACAAACCTCTCCACGACGTTAAGGTGGAGAGAAAGACAAAGAAAACAACAAACATGTTCTTATACTGATGTTTTTAACTTGTAATGAAAAGACCATTGATGCTGATTGTCACATTGTATTTTTTGTCTCCCACTTTTGTCTCTTTTTTCAGTGAATGTTGGTCTGCAGGAGGTTTTCCATGAACATAAGATCAGTCTGAGGAGGAGATGTGAACGTGTGACTGAAGGAAGTGATGAAACAGGAAGTGATGAAACAGGAAGTGGAACCCTCCTCAACAAGATCTACACTGAGCTCTACATCACAGAGGGACAGAGTGAAGAGGTTAATACCCAACATGAGGTGAGGCAGCTGGAGACAGTTTCCAAGAAGGAGACCTTCAGTGAAACTCCAATCAGGTGCTGCGACATCTTTAAAGCCTCACCTGACCAGCAGAGACCCATCAGAGTGGTTCTGACCAACGGCGTCGCTGGAGTTGGAAAAACCTTCTCGGTGCTGAAGTTCACTCTGGACTGGGCAGAGGGCTCCGAAAACCAAGATGTCAGTCTGCTGGTTGTGCTCTCGTTCAGGGAGCTGAACCTGATCAGAGATGAGCAGTACAGTCTTCTCAGGCTGCTCCATGTTTTCCATCCAACATTACAGAAGGTGACAGCAGAGAAGCTCGCTGTCTGTAAACTTCTGTTCATCTTTGACGGCCTGGATGAAAGCAGACTTTCACTGGATTTCAAGAACCATGAGGTCGTGTCTGATGTCACACAGGAGTCATCAGTCAGCGCGCTGCTGACAAACCTCATCGAGGGGAAGCTGCTTCCCTCGGCTCTCGTCTGGATAACTTCCCGACCTGCAGCAGCCAATCAGATCCCTCCTTCATGTGTTGACAGGGTAACAGAAGTACGAGGCTTCACTGACGCCCAGAAGGACGAGTACTTCAGGAGGAGGTTCAGTGAAGAAGATCTGTCCAGCAGAGTCATCTCACACATCAAGACCTCCAGGAGCCTCCACATCATGTGTCTGATCCCAGTCTTCTGCTGGATCACTGCTACAGTTCTGGACCACATGTTGACTACAGGCCAGAGAGGAGAGCTGCCCAAGACCCTGACTGACATGTACTCACACTTCCTGCTGGTCCAGACAAAGAGGAAGAAGCAGAAGTACGATGAGGGACGTGAGACGAGTCCACAGGAGCTGACGGAGGCTGACAGGGAAGTTCTTCTGAAGCTGGGGAGGCTGGCGTTTGAACATCTGGAGACAGGAAACATCATGTTCTACCAAAAGGACCTGGAGCGGTGTGGTCTTAATGTCACAGAGGCCTCGGTGTACTCAGGAGTTTGTACAGAGATCTTCAGAAGAGAGAGTGTGATCTTCCAGAAAACAGTCTACTGCTTTGTTCATCTGAGCGTTCAGGAGTTTCTGGCTGCAGTCTACATGTTCCACTGTCACACCAACAGGAACACAGAGGTACTGAAGGACTTCCTGGGAGGACATGAGGAGGATGATGAAGATGAGGACGAAGACGACAAAGAGGAGGATGATGAAGATGAGGACGAAGACGACGAAGAGGAGGATGATGAAGATGAGGACGAAGACGACAAAGAGGAGGATGATGAAGATGAGGACGAAGACGACAAAGAGGAGGATGATGAAGATGAGGACAACTTCCTGGGAGGACAGAGTCCCTCAACCCTGCATTACTTCCTGGAGAGCGCCATGGAGAAATCCCTCCAAAGTAAGAATGGTCACCTGGACCTGTTTGTCCGCTTCCTTCATGGACTCTCTCTGAGGTCCAACCAGAGACTCTTAGCAGGTCTGCTGGGTCGGACAGACAACAGGCCAGAAATCATCCAGAGAGCCATCAACAACCTGAAGGAGATGAACAGTGATGAGATCTCTCCTGACAGAAGCATCAACATCTTCCACTGTCTGACGGAGATGAACGACCACTCAGTCCATCAGGAGATCCAAGAGTTCCTGAAGTCAGAGAACAGATCAGAGAAGGAACTCTCTGAGATCCACTGCTCAGCTCTGGCCTACATGCTGCAGATGTCAGAGGAGGTTCTGGATGAGTTGGACACAGAGAAATACAACACATCAGACGCAGGAGAACAGAGACTGATTCCAGCTGTGAGGAACTGTAGAAAGGCTCGGTAAGTCCAGATGTGATGAACATTAAAAATCCTGGTAAAGCTGAAGCCTTCAGTATTAAAGACAAACACTTTACACACATGCGTTATATAAAACCTCAACACGATACATGTTTTCCTCAACAAGTATGAAACCTGCTGATTGAATCAATGATCATCACCAAGCTCAGAGATGAAATGACATGTAGTCGTCTACTTTCCAAAACATTTCCTTCAGCCAGGTGAACTCCACCTGAGACAAATGATCACCCATCAAATGATAATAACTCAATCTTTAGCACTAATTATACTATTGATGCAGTAGAAGACGCTGAATTAATTTAACGGGAGGTGAAAAGCAGACGGAGCGACAGAATAAAATGCATCAAAGAACAAAATCCACACAAACACATAACTGAGGTAAACACATACGAGTGCAGTTACAACCTACAGTGAATTTACATGAAGCTTCATGAATATAAATCAACTCAAATCTGACACGTTTACATTACAGTCATTTGGACACTTTGTCCTGAACATCAGTTTGGTTCATGTTGCTCAAGGACACTCAAGAGGTTCATTTATTGATTTATTTTCTTGATATAAGACTTTTAAAAGCAGTGACAAAGTGCTGTACACACATTAAACAGCAACACAACGAAAGAGTCACAAGAAAAAGCAAGTTTTACCCGACAATTACAAATATAAATATAAAGAGCACAGAATGAATCAAACAAACCAAAATCAAACATGAAGATAAAAACATCCACATCAGGGTTAAAAGCAGCTTTATTCAAGTGTGTTTTGGGGGCTGATATAAAACGGGGCAGCGATTCAGCCCCTCTGATCTCCTCAGGCAGGGAAAGTCTGGGGCCTCGTGGGCAGAAGGAGCTCAAGTTTCAAACTACAAACCTTGTGATCAATGACTGACCAGCTCAGGCCGACCAACTGACCCCCTGTGCTTTGTGATGCAACATGTATGAATCTGTTTTCACAATAAAGTCTCATTTTATTGTTTTAATGTTCTTTTATCTGTAATCACAGATTTATTGGCTGTGGACTCTCAGAGAGTCACTGTGAAGTCGTGGCCTCAGCTCTGAAGTCCAACCCCTCCCATCTGAGAGAACTGGACCTGACTTACAACTACCTGCAGGATTCAGGAGAGAAGCTTCTCTGTGCTGGACTGGAGAGTCCAAACTGTCGACTGGAGGTTCTGAGGTCAGTTCATGTGTTTCATTTTGAGGAGTTTAAAGTAGAAACCTGCTACAACGAATCACATGACAACTGTGTCCCAATAAATTCACTTAGAATAAAAATTATAACAGCCATAAAAAATAAATGTCACCATCCACAGTGAATCACAGTAAACCCAACATGTGGTTTTCTACTGACCTTGTTCACAATGAAACTTTAACAAGTCAAACCAATGAATTCAGTGCAATGTTCCTTTAACCTTGTTTTGTTACTATTCACTGTCAATTGACTTTTGTTCAAACACAAACATGTTCCTTTAACTTTGCTCTGCTATTGATCACTGCTGATGAACTTCAGCACCAAAGACCTTCATTAGTATTAAACACACCTGAAGAACTCTTATAGGACCTTTAAGTGGTACTTCATTATGTTGTGGGCCCACACACACACACACACACACACACACACACACACAAGCTGGCAACCAGGGAGCACAACACAGAGAAATAAGACAAACGTCACGTTGCAGGCCTGGTTGAAGCTGGGGAGCGTGGCGGCCAGATACAGTTGAAGCCGGTTCACTTTGACCGAGCAGAAACAACAGGTGAGTTCTCACCGTAGCAGAGCTCAAGTCACAAGAGTCCCAGTAGTGCAGCTCCAAGCTGAAGGGGATACGCGGCGGCTGATGGCAAGCTGACTGTGGAGGACCCTCGGCCGACTGTGGCCGGTTGCAGACGAGGAAAAATCATCGGAAACGAGACTGAAAATTCAACTATCTTAATAACAGGAGCTTTAAATAGCAGAATCAAATGTTCCATCAGTTTCTGTGGGTTTTTATTTGGCTGCACAACATGAGTTTGTACAGATGGAGCCTCTGGTGGAGCTGCAGAGTTTAAGAGGTGACATCACTACGTCTTTATTGAAGCAGCAGCACGTTGTCATTAATATTAATGAGAGCTCTGTTTCACTTTGTGTGTTTGACAGTGTTGAACCTGCATCCTGTTGGGTTCAGGTGTTTGGAGCTTCATTTTCTAAACGTCTACATCCTGAACCTTCTTCAGCTCTGAACAGATTATTAAACACTGAATGATTTCAAGCAGGAACATTAAAGTCTTTTAAACTGACATCATTTATTCTTTATTCAGATTGGAGAGCTGCAGTTTGTCAGAGATCAGCTGTGCTTCTCTGGCCTCAGCTCTGAAGTCCAACCCCTCCCATCTGAGACAGCTGGACCTGAGTGACAACAAGCTGCAGGATTCAGGAGTGAAGCTTCTCTGTGCTGGACTGGAGAGTCCAAACTGTCGACTGGAGACTCTGGGGTCAGACACCATCTTTTACTTCTGTGTTCTCAGATTAATATGATGTGAAAGTTGTGTTGACACTAAACTGCAGACATCAGCTGATATTATACTGATCCACACTGAGTATCTTAATGCTGAAGTCTGTTTTCTTCTTCTGTGGTTTAGTCCATTGACTGTGGCAGAGCAATGTTGAGCTGCACATTTAAAACCTTCATATAACAACATGAATAATTCACTCTGAACATCCTCAACTATTGATTTTCATCTCAGATTACAAATCATGTTTTTTAAAATGATGAGAAAAATACATACGACAATGAAAAGTTAAATAATCTCTATTTTAACTATCAGACAATAACAAATATATTCAGAATCGTCTTTTTACAACATTTTAATGAAGCTTTGTGACGTTTATACTGACTGAATATTTAAATTGTGAAGTTTCATCATTTATTCTTTATTCAGATTGGAGAGCTGCAGTTTGTCAGAGATCAGCTGTGCTTCTCTGGCCTCAGCTCTGAAGTCCAACCCCTCCCATCTGAGACAGCTGGACCTGGGTGGAAACAACCTGCAGGATTCAGACGTGAAGCTGCTGTCTGAACTTGTGGAGAGTCCAAACTGTCGACTGGAGACTCTGAGGTCAGTAGAGAGTTGGAGTCAGTCCATGCTGGTTTCAGCAGTATTGTAATAAACACAGTCAGTATCAGAGTAAAGATCCAGCATTTCCTGCTTTCCTCAGTGAAGCTGTGAGAGGAGAACGGTGACAGGCTTCAGGATTGGACAGAAAGAGATAGAGGGGGAACAGTCAGCCAATCAGAGGAGCCAGAAGCTTGTTGTGATCGTGTGTTTGAGTTGAAGTGAAGACGACTGTTGTTGTTGTGTTCATGTGTACAGGAAGTAAAGCTGGATCACAGCTGACAGCATCACAGGATGTGTAGAGACAGTGTCCTCATCCATCAAACTGTTGTAGCATCAAATCTCTGTTCTCTCATTTCAACACTGAACAACTGATCAGTCCATCTTTGTCACAGCTCTCAGGTCTACGGTGGCCCTGAAGGTCAAAACACAACAGCATCCCACAAAACATCAAACTGTCACCAGAGACTCTGGTTCTGTCCAATAACAAACAAGAACGCCGTCCCACCTTTTCCATAATCTGAAGTGTGGTTGTGTTTTGACCTTCAGGGCCACCGTACAGATCGCTCTGACTGAAGCCTGCACATCACTGACTCTTATTTCAGAGAACCACGGTTACATTTAGTAACCATGTGGTCTCCTCACAGACCAGAACCTCTGCTGAAGTCCAGTAACCACAGCTGGTGTTGACTGTTCAGTCTCTGTGTGAACATGTAGGAGCTTTAACATCAAATATTTATCTGTCCGTCTGTCTTTAGTTTTATCCAGATGTTTTTACAACAGACTCCATATTTACATGTTTGTAATATTTAAAGCAGATGAAATGTTCAGGTGTGACTGAGACTCTGGTTTTTAACAGCAGTGAATCATCATCAGAGTGTTTCTGCAGTGATGATGCGTTCAGGGACTCTGAGCAGTTTATTTCACTGTGTGCTTGAGTGAAACCTGCAGAGTAAACACACTTGATGTGTCTGCAGGTCTGTGAGCTTCACTCCAACACGTTAACATGAGCTGAAAGGAAGCTGGCTACGCTACACAGCCGCTCCACTTGTGGTCTGAACAGGACTGAAGTCCTGCTGGTCTTTATATCACTGACTGACAGCTGATGGAGGGAGTCTCTGTAGACACTCATGTATCACTTCTGCTGTCTCTCTGCTTCTCTCATCAGCTGGTGGCCGTGATCTCTGTCAGAGTGAGTGGTGAGAAAGGTGGAGGTGTTGAGAGGATCAGCTGTGTCCTGATGATCCAGAGAGGTTGAAGCAGCACCATCAGCTGGTGGGTGGAGAGGCTCTGACTGGGCGGAGAGGAGAGCTTCATCCAGCAGCGACTGACGGACCAATCACAACAAGTGGAGATGATGTCAGTGCTGCAGTGTGAACTGCTCTGAGATCAGCTCCACTGTCCAGTCCAGCATCGTCCCTGTTTCCTCTGGATGTTGTAGGGACACATGTCCCTCGCCTCTGCTTTTAATTGAGGCTTTGTCTTCTGAAAGGCAAACACTCCTCTACAGATATGAGCTCTCCTCTTCACCTGGCAGGGAGGACGTTGTTGTCTTTACAATAAAACCGTGGAATAGATGATTCCCAGGAGACCATCTGTCCTTATTTACAGCTCTACACACCATTTGTCCTCTTTCCCCCTCAAGACAGAAACACTCCTTTCCTTCAGGTCCATCGAGCTTCATCATCAAATGAATCCACTCTCCAGACATCAAGAGGAACAGACAATCTTGTGTTATAGTTTCATGTCTTTGCAGTTGTGTTAGATTAACAAAGTGCTGACAATTGTTCTCTGCTGATCTAATTAAAACACACACACACATTCCCACAGTGAAGGTCTGGTGACGCCCACCTTCTTGGAGTAATCTTGGTTGACAGCTTAATAATTTATAGTTGTGTTGTTCTTATCTTTTGCGCTCCACTGTGAAGTTCTCTACACTTCTCCAGACTTCAACACGGTTCTGAACAGCTATTAAACCAGAACCTCATCTTCTGAATTTTAACAGATTATTAAACAGGCAGAAAAGTTATTCAAACTGATTTTTCTTACACTTCCCTACGATTAAGATTGAGTGAGATGAATGTAATGTGTAAAAACGCCCTGTGGTGAGTCCTGGTGTGATCGGGACAAACTGTTCAATCATGTCGTTAATACGTTTGGATTATTACCAGTGAATGTCTCTGATGTGCCCTGTTTAACAAGTATCAAGCTGGAACTAAAAGAAATATGAGTGGTGACTTCTACTGTATAATCAAGTGTGTTTAGATGTTCTGATCCAGTTTTAATTCCTTTGTGGATGTTAAAGTGGTTTTAATAATGACATATGATTTGGTGTTGGACAAAGTCCACATATGAAGCCGTGGTGACATTCTGGGGAAGGTGAAGCGGTTTAGCAACGTTTCAAACTCTAGTTTAGTTTGAGTCCGTTCCTGTGAAGTTTCCCACTTGTTATCTCCTCTGAGACAAACAGCGGCCGCCCTGCCCCCAGGCCCGCCGCCACTCGAGACTACAAACCAGAGACATCACTTCTCTGCTCGCTCCAAACTTTAACTCTCTTCTCTCTCCAAACTCTTCTCTTCTTTAATGTTTCCGCTCTTTACTTTGAGACTCGCTTCAAGACAGCGATCTCTGCACAAAGTGCTCACGTGTTCATTTTTCTCACTTTTATATTTATGGCTGTATTGATTCATCTCTTAAGTTCTTCAACTTACATTAAGTTTCTACCAGAACGAAGTTCTGCTTTAATTAAGAGGAAGTGAACTTAATTGCAGCTTTTAGCTGAACAGAGATTCAGTCACTTTTGTTCCTATTAAAATGACTCTGGTCATATTTAAATGCTGTCACCCAACTAACCCGTGATCTCACCACCTGCACATGTTCATATACCCGCATTACTTTACCGGGTCCACATTTCCACTTACCTGTTGTTGTTCCTTTAAATCGCCATTTCATTTATTTACCCTGAATTATCTAGTTAATAAACATATTTAACCGTATGTCGTCGTCTGTGCAGGTTTGTTTTTAATGTGGAGAACCGATGGAAACTGTGTAGAAGTCACTACTTCAGTTATGAGATTGAATGAATTGATCTGAAATTGATTAGAATTGATACAAATTAACCTGGAATGTGATTAATTTCATCGGGATTATTCAAATGGATGAAACAGCGGAGGTGGTGCCCCATTAACGAGTGTTTTATTAATGGCCAGTGATTAATAAATGACATGTATTATCAGTGTCTCTCCTACAATGTGACAGAGTGTCATCAGTGTCTCTGGACTGCTCTGCTGCATCTGCCAAGCAGCCGTCACGTCAGGAGCAGACACAATAATGAGTTAATTACTCGTTAACAGAGACTTGATGTTCTCTGCAGTCAGGTGGGAAAATATGTGCATATATCAGCGTCGCCTAAAAGGCCAAAATCCAATATTGTTGATCGGTTGTGTAAATCTACAGTCATTTAAAGTGAGCACAGGTTAAACTAGTGTGAACGAGTGTAAAGTCTGTGGCTCTCTGTTTCTCTTTGTGTCTCACCTGCTCACTGTTGAATGACACAACTGTTGTTCATCTTCACTTCATCCTGAATCTTGGAGGTTGATGTCAGAGTGCTGAAGTCTGCACTTTAAGGATCTTTCTCATCACTGCTGGATCATATTTCTGTGTATTGTTCTTTTTTCCTGCCTTTCTTATACCAAGTGTCTCGGTCCTGTGGTTTCTGTGTCATTATGTGTGTTTTATAGGTGTTTTCTGCTCTTGTGTTGTCTTCGGCCCGTTCTCCAGTGTTCTGGTTTCCCTCCTTCAGGTGTTTTTCCGTTCCTTCCCCTCACCTGTCCTTTCCCCGCCTCCCTCCACCTGCAGCTCCTCCCCTCGTTAGTGTGTGTGTGTAGTCTTTGTGCTCCTCTGGTCTTTGTCAGATGGTCCGGATGGTTTCAGTCTTTTGGACCTTGCGGTTCTGCTACAGTATCAATAAATGTCTCTCTTGGTCTTTGGGTCACGGTCCGGTCAGATCCAGGCAGCTCGCCTCTGGAAACAATAATCCAGGCCTGACACAAAGCACCTTCATCATCAGATGCTCTGAAGTGAGAAAGTCTGTGTTGTGGTTCTTATTGAGATGAGATGGAGCAGCCGCTTGATGACTGGAAACAGGCTGATGAATTATCAGCACTTTGTTTTCTATGTTGCCTCATTTATTTGTAATATTAGGGACGTATTTTACAAATAAATCATTAGTTGTATCTCTGCGTGAACCTCTTCAGGGTGTTTCTCTCTAAGTCAGTCAGACTCATTCATGCCTTCACCTGCAGTCCTGACAGTGTTGAGAGAAGCACCCAGAAGTCACAACTGAGCCAAAGGCAAGAAATCATGTTACAATGGGACTTTAGTAAAAGTGGAAGTCACTTATATGAATATCACTTCAGTCAAAGTCTCAAAGTCTCTGATATTAAATGTACTTCAGTATCAAAAGTTTAAAATAAATAGATTATAAATATTTCCACATGTTTTTGTTAATCTGCAGATAGAATATATCAGCGGCTAGAGGAGCCAAGATGGCGGTGCTGCAGGAAGCTGGTGCAAAGTTTCTCGGTCAAACAATTTGAGGTTTTGTGAATAGGCAGACAGAATATGTGGTAATTTTAACGTTTTACTGATAAAAAGGTGACTTTAACACATTAATATTTTGGTACCAAGACTGATGTTCCGTGGAAAAAAGATAAAGTTTGAGCGCGAGCTGGCTGACGCACCAACGGACGTTAACGTCAGAGGAAGAAAGAAGATGAGTCCCGATGCTAATAGAGCTAACTGAGTGACTTATCTGCTCCACTATGACGGGAGCGACTCTGAAAAGTCAGTAGAAGTGAACACACCATGGGAGGAATGCAGAGAAACTACGCCTGAAGATAATGTGGACACTTTCGGCCCAGTCAGACGCTCAACATGTCAACAAACGGAAGAAACGGGACTGACGGTGACGGTGACGGTGCAAATGTCAGCGCGGACATTTTGGCGGCTGTCAAAGAGCCTCTCACACAAACATGACGAGACCAGACTAAGATTTCAGTGACTGAACTCACGACAGAAACAACGTGTCAACACATTGAAAAACTCTCCTCTACAGTTGAGCGACTTGTGGTGGATATTAATCATCACAAAGACATTTAGAAACAGACGGAGTCAGAAACGGAACCGCTGAGAAAAGAACCGGATTCTGAGGCAGGAGCTGCCGAAAACAAGCGCTGCAGTTACAGATGGACACTGAAACTACACGGAGTGAGAGAGGAGATGAACGAGGACGCAGAGCACTGGTGATCGACATCCTTGGAAAAGTTGCCCCGGGACTTCATGAATATCTACAGGAAGGGGTCGACATTGTGCATCGCCTTGGTCCGAAGAGAAAGGACGGATCCCACCGGTCACTCATCGTCCTGTTGGCGCTGCGCCGTGTCCGTGATGCGGCTTGGAAAAGTGCCAAAGGCCGCAAGTTTCTGCGGAGCAACAAGCTGCGTCTCACCGAGGCACTTTCCCCGGAGGGTCGAGAGGCCGGAGAGAAACTCAGAAGCCAGGAAGGAAGGTAAAAAGGCGCCTTCCCAGGTCCTCATGCTCTGATAGAGGGGAAGAAGATTAAAGCCTTTTCCTCAGACTGATGAAGAGGAGAATCAGACAGTTGGATAAGTTGGCAAGCGTCCTGCACACTGCAGGTCTCCAGGGAGGTTATACAACACATCACAACACAAAACTGGACTTATTGGCTGTGAACTGTTGTGTTTCGGTGATGACTGATGGAGAAAGCTGTTTCCAAACATCTCACGTCTCCAGGGAGGTTGTAACTCAGCAAAGACTCATTGACTAAGAACTGTTGACTTCTGGAGGTGACAGATGAAGATTGTTATCTTTCCAAACTGTCTCTGTCAAGAGGCACAAAACACCAGCAGCTACATTGTTGGAGTTAATCTCACACCTTTATACAATTTTATACAAGTATTATTTGTTGGTATGGGAGATAAATGGGTCTAAAACATATGATCAGACTTTGTTCTTTGTTCCTCATATTAACTCACGGTTTGCTAATAATCTGCAGTGTTGCTTAACTGTTAGAGCAAGATTATTTTTGAGCAGCAAAATATGTTCATCATATTTAGTTTATATAATTCACAATTAAAAACAGACAAAAGGAAAATGTGTTCTGTTTGAACAACAATATCTGGGTTTAACCCAACATGTTTGATAGTTATTGATTAATTCAATTTAAACTAACCTGTTTATGGTACCAACACTATATTTTTCTATAGTCACAACTTTTTTGACTGTCTATCACTTCCTCGTTTAAGGAAGCTAAAACACACCTCAAAGTTCTTGTTATCTATTTGTGAGAGCTACTTCATTATTATTATTATTATTATTATTATTTCCTTTTCTTTTATTCTTGATGGATTTTGAGTTTGATTCGCTAACGGTTATGTCATTGAATGTCAGAGGTTACGTGATTTATTGGAAAGAAAAGCCACTTTTCTGTTCTGTAAAAATAGTGAGGCTGATTTAATATTTTTACAAGAAACACATTCAAGTGAGTCCGATGTGAAGTTCTGGAAAGGGCAGTGGGGAAATAAGATTTATTGTCGTCATGGTACTGATCGTTCTGCAGGAGTCTCAATTTGTTTACATAAATTCAAAGGGGAGATCTTAGAGGTGGTGTCTTCACATGATGGTAGATGGATTTTCATCATTCTCAAGCATGATAATTCAAATTTTATAGTGTGTAATATTTATGGGCATAATTCTCACTCATCCAACAAGGTACTTTTTAGTCAGATTACCTCAAAAATAAATGAGCTATTACACAAATATCCTAACTCTTCCCTAATTTTAGGGGGCGACTTTAACGAGTGTCCTGATAATGCGATGGATAGATTCCCCCCAACACTGTGTCAGTCTCTGCTGAACAACAATATTATTTCAAAACTTTGCTCAGATCTCTCCCTGACCGACACATGGCGTTTCTTTAACCCAGACATGCAGGATTTTACATGGTCTAAGAATAACCTCTCATCTAGATCCAGGACTGATTAGTTTTTAATTTCTTCCTCTGCACTTCAGTATGTGAAAGAGGTCTCCCGTTCTTTTGCTCCATTGTCAGATCATAAGAAAATCACTCTGAAATCAGGGAGCTCACAGAATACGACTAAATTACGAGGATACTGGAAATGTAATAATACTCTACTTAAAGACAGTTCCTTTAATGATAGTATAAAAAATCTAGCCAAGGAAATTTTTAATGAAATTGTGGACAATGAATATACACAACAATGGGAGCACTTCAAGTTTATGACAAGAAGTATTGCTGTAAAGAGAGGTAAAGAGTTAAAAGCCCTAAAAAATAAAACAGAAGCTGAATTACTGAGCAGAATTGGTTTCCTCTTATCTAAACCCAACTTGTCTTCTGAAGAGGAGCTAGAAGTGAAGAGATACAGTTAAAATAGATCAGATTTATACTGAGTTAGCCAAAGGTGCATTTGTGAGATCTAGAGCCAAGTGGCTGGAAGAGGGGAAACAAACTCCAGCTATTTTTTGCTTTGGAGAAAAGAAATGGTCAAAGAAAGTCACTAAGTCTGATTAATATTAATGGTAGTAAATGTACTGAGCAAAAATTAACATCAAATTCAGTTTTTTCCTTTTATAGCAACTTATACAAATCAGAATTCAACAACCCCTCTTGTGAAATGTTTATTGGTAAGATTAAAAAACACACAGTCACAATTGACGAGGACTTGAAAAAACCTTGTGATTCTGATCTGAGCAGAGAGGAAATCAAAACTGCACTTTTCTCAGTGAAAAAGGGTGAATCCCCAGGTGTAGATGGGCTTTCAGTTGAATGTTATATTCATGTGTGGGATCTCATTCAGGAGCCTTTATTCTGTATGTACTGTGAATGTGTTGGTCAGGGTGAGATGATTACAACTATGAAACGAGGCGTTATATCTCCAGATAAAGACAACCTATTGATAGAAAACTGCCGACCTGTCACTCTCCTTACTATTGATTACAAGATTCTGGCATCAGTTTATGCAACTAGATTAAAAATGGGTCTTCCTCATATTGTTGCTGAAACACAATCAGGCTTCATTAAAGACAGACACATAAGTAATAACATCAGACTTATTTTGGATTTATTAGACTATGCAGATTCGGTCCACTCAGAAGCATTCATTCTCTTTTTGGACTTTTATAAAGCTTTGGACACCATTGAACATAAGTTTCTTACAGAATGTCTTAAATTGTTTGGCTTTGGAAATCAATTTATAGATACTGTTGAAATGTTTTATAAAGGAATTAATAGCTCAGTGATTATTAACCACAACACCTCTAATAGATTTGATATAAATCGAGGCAACGATGCCCGATTTCACCTTTGTTATTTATCTTAGTTGTTGAATTATTGTCATTAAATATAGTACATGACACAGATTTCAAAGGCATCTCTATATTCAATAGAGAAATAAGAATTTCTCAGCTGGCGGATGATACAACCCTTTTCCTGAAAGACAAAGAACAGTTGGTCAAAGCCATTGATCTAGTTAAACAGTTTTCATCAGCATCAGGCCTGAAACTTCATGGATCTAAATGTGAACTATTGCCCATACACAACTGTGACGATGCTTTCATAGATAATATCCCAGTAAAAACCTCAGTCAAGTATTTGGGCATTCATATAACAAAACATGTAATAGCGAGGCAACACCTGAACTTCTCTGGAAGAATGAAAAAACTAGAGATATCTTTAACCTTTGGCTTCAGAGAGACGTGACATCATACGTCAGGGTCCTTTTGTCAAAAGCTGAAGGCGTCTCTCATTTTGTTTATCCATCTCTTTCTGTTTGTCAATGATGCCACTGCTGAGGAAATTAACAAGCTTTTTCTGGACTTTGTCTGGAGGAATAAAACACACAAGCTTAAAAATGCAGTTCTATCTAACAGCAGAGCGGAAGGCGGCTTGAAGTGCTTAATCTCATTGATATTATAAATACTTTAAAATCAATTGGTTAAAAAGATGTTTGACACATCAAAATTCATTGTGGTTCTTCATCCCCAATCATATTTTTGAAAAAATTGGTGGGCTTGCTTTCGTTTTAACCTGCAACTACTCACCTGACAAGCTTCCAGTCACGCTGTCCGAATTTCATCAGCAATCACTTCTTTCTGGGAAAATATGTTTCAATCACAATTTGTCTCCTCACAAAACTCTGTTATGGAATAACGAGTGTATTACTATTAGGAATAAGTCTCTTTTTTATTCCAGATGGTTTGAGAGAAGTATAAATAATATTTTGTCTGTTCTGGATGAACATGGTCTTGTCCTCTCCTGTGACAGTTTTTTATCGCCTCATAATTTTCCTTTACCTTTCAAAGAATACAACTCTGTGATAAGAGCAGTCCCCTCTGGCTCACTTAGTTTAATGAGAAGTCACCTATCTTTCTGTGGAGAAAATAGACCAGAGAGCAAATCTGTTTTACTTTTGAATGGTATCAACATACAAGACAAGAAATGTAACAATAAACATATAAGGAGAGTTTTTCAAGATAAAAAGAGGTTTTCTCCACGAGGAAAATGTTACTGGTGCTCTCATTTAGAGGACATAGACTGGGAAAGCCTGGCTTTACCTCACAAATACTGTATTCATAACAAAGGAAAAGAAACTCATTTCAAAATTCTTCACAAAATATATCCTGTCAACTCCTTCATTTCAAAATTCGTGGATGTGGACAGCTCCTGTGTTTTTTGTGGGCAAACTGATGAAACTTTAAACCATCTGTTGTTTGAATGTAATGTCACAATGCAATTTTGGTCGGACTTGTGTTCTTATATCTTCCCCAATGTCGACATGTCATACTGCTTTTCCCTTAAAGATGTTATATGTTATTATGAACATGAGAAGAACAAGTCTCTTCAGTATTTAGTTAATTTTTTCATTTTATTTGGTAAATATTTTATTCATAAGCAAAAATGTTCAGCCTCCAAACCAACCTTTCCTCATTTTTTAATTGAATTCAATTCACTTTATAAATCCCAGCCTGAGTTAAAAATAAAAAGAATACAACATTTTTAGACAACTATGAAAAGATATTTGACGTTCTCCCTGGCATTTAATGACATTTATGATAACAGAGATTAGTACATGCATATATGTGTTGACATGACAATATAGTATTTATTTACTTATTTATTTATTTATTTATTTATTATTATTATTATTATTATTATTATATATTATTTTATTTGTTTACATTTTATTTTATATGAGATCCTTGCTGTATTTATTTATTCTATTTATTGACCTTTGAATGTGAAACAGCTCTCATGTGTTGTGTTAGTGTTTGACACTTTGTATAAATTGAATAGTTAAATAAAGAGAAAAAAAAAAGACCCTCTGAGATGCGCAGCCAATGGCCACACGTCACGTGACTCAGCACCACAAGTCAGAAACACGTCCTTGTTTCTGCTTTTTTATTTTGTTAATCTTTATTATTTTCAAGACAGAGTTTTTCTATTAAGCGCTGGTGTTGTTGAGTGTTGCTGTCTGTTGCTGACTTGCTGTTGTGTATCAGCCCAAACATGAGAGCTGTGTGGTCCAACCTCAGGTTCGGGTCGGGCTTCATCAGTATCCCCGGTATGATGGTTACAGCCTGGAGGAAATATGAGTCAATATCATGGGACTGCTTATTAGGAGCTGTGCTCTCGGACTGTATGATACATCGCACATATGAGTGCGTGCGTGCGTGTGTGCGTGCGTGCATGTGTTGTGTGGACGTGTGTCCAGAGGCTGTTTGATTTGGACTTAGTTATATAGTGTGAGACCTTTCTGGTGCCGCTGCCTTTCACTGAAGCAACTTCAGGCTTTCAGCTGCACCGGGACTTTTATTTTCTCTGTGACTTCTGTTCTCTGTTACTGTGAACAGTCATTTGTGCTGGATTTCTGTTGATCACTGTGATAGTTGGGCGACTCGGACCAACTCAGGGCAGAGTGGTCCCGGGTTCTGGGAGCTAATGGGAAGAAAAGGTGTTTGTTCCTATGCAGCTGTTTCACCGCTGGATCGGGGGCCGACTCAGGGCCCAGTGGAGCCCAGTGGAGACACGGGGTCTCTTCAGGTTGTCACCGCTGGTTGGCTGCTTTTTCACAATCTGTAGCGTAAACAACCTGAATTCACGGTGGCGACCGGGTCTTAAGGACAAATATAAAGTGACAAGTAGAACAATGGGAGGCAAATCCAGCAAAAACCAGGAGGCTGGCGCAGGAAACCTACTGTATTTTAGCCGACTTTCCTATTTCCTAACTTGTTTTAATGTATTTAAAATGCTTTTGCTGCAGCTGTGTGCGCCTGTAAAGCACTTTGAGTTGCCTTGTGTCTGAATTGTCTGTACAAATAAACTCGCCTTAGTTGTCTTTGTTTATCAGGTGATATTGTAGGCTGCACATAAAACATATGTGCCAATGAGGCAGCTGATATTCTCCATGACAAGACTTTTTATGTTGAGCTGTAACCTTGGCACCACTTATTATGTAAAACCTTTATTCTCTTCTATAAGTGTGTGACTGTATTTACCAGCCCAAACATAAAAGTTACTGTATATTCAACCTTAGATTGTACAATAGGTCCCATATGTGGACTGTGTGTGTGTGTGTGTGTGTGTGTGTGTGTGTGTGTGTGTGTGTGTGTGTGTGTGTCACAGTCCGGCCGAGGCAGCGACGATGCAACTGTCATCTGATATAACAGTTATAACACCAACACACACACCTTCACTTTGAATGTGCACGTCACCATGTGCACGTTTTTAATTGACAACAACTGAAAGGCACAAGAGTTCAGGTGAAAACAAACAGATACACAAATGTAAGCAAAACAAACCCAAGACAGAAATAACAGGAACACAGTGAGCAGACAAACAGCTTTCACAGTAACACTGACATGTTTTGCACTTTGTTTAGTTCCACACAGAAATTCACTGCTTAAATCTGAAAATCCCCAAATTTCTGTTCATGAACAAAGAATTTCTAACAAACAAACTTGACAGGAAAATGTGCAGTCCTGCAAAAAATCTGAAATAAAAATCCAGATCTAACGCATCATATATTAAGACTTCATCTGCAAAGAACAAATAAAAGCCTCCCTTAAAACTAATGAACAGCTGTGTGATGCACACACGTGATTTAGGATCAATACAATCTAAGATATTTATAATGCTTAAACATAACTTCATAATGTGTTGTTAATAAAAAGATGCATAATCTAATAAGATCAGAAACTAACGAGAATAAGTCTCGTTTGTTTGTGTAAATAAATGTCTGAACACGTGTTGAATGCGTTTGGTCAACTCTCATTTCAAACAAGGGAAACTAGTTCAGCTGCCCGAGTCATGGTGCTGAGTGAATATGCAGAAAAATAGTAATAATACCAATTGTAGTAGTAATAATAATAATAATAATGATAATAATAATAATAATAATGATGATAATGATAATAATGATGATAATGATACAAACTATATATATAGTGCAGATTTATAAAACCTACTGCAACTTTACTTTTTTTTACCATGTAATGTTATTTTATACAATATCATATTTTATAATGTTGTCATGGAGTTTATCACTTCACTGCTAAAAGAGAAGAAAGCACATTCACTTCCAGTTGCAGTTTCTTATCTTGATTTGTGGACTTTTTAATTATTTGTCTCCATGATTGTTAATTTTATTACTGAGATGATCAGAAATCACTGTGTAAAAACCACGTTGGTGCTTTTTATTCCAACAGACGTCACATTTACGCGTCAGGATCTGGTTATTATAGACACAGATTGAATATTTAACCGTCATGTATCATCACAGTAGCAGCGTCACACAGCAGCAGAGCGAGCCAGAGAGAATAAATCCAGTTTAAAAGGCTCCAGGTGTGTTTGTGCGGATATCGCGTGGCTGCACCACCACGGAAAGGACACTGCTGTGTTACTATTGGTCCAGGCTCACACACAAAGAGACAGAAGGAAAGAAAGAAGAGGCTCAGAGAGGAACACATGTCAAAGTAGCTTGTAGGAGGAGACTGTGAGACCCGGCTGAGGTGCATGAATACAGAAGTGAGGCTCGTCCTGCTGCCAGAACATTAACGGGTCCACTGAGCAGTAAACCCAGACCACAGACTGCATTTAGTGTGTCTGCAACTAAACAGGAGGATTCAGGGTCTAATCAGTGTGTAGATGACAGAAGCTGCAGCTGCTGGGTGATGAAGCTGACTCTGGTCATGTTCCTGTGTTTTTATCATTCACTGAAACCATCGGCGCTGAGTGAGTTTCATTGTTGTCTGATTCATCTTCTCTGTCACTTTGCTTCTGAATGACGCCTGTTTACTGTGACTGAAGGAGGCTCTGTGCATTAACACTGTGCAGCCTGTCAGCACTTCACTGTTGCTGACTTTATTTAAGTTGCTCTCAGTGAAGACAGAGAATCTACAGTTTCCCGGTCTCATGCTGTCACACCTTGTTGTAAACCAGCCGTGTGTGTAATGTGGATGTACTGTGCTGAGGACTTGAAGACTCCAGGACCAACTGCTGCCAGCTCGAAGACAGGGAGTCCAGTATCGACGCCATTAGTCACGCAGCAACGTTACAGTCCTGTTATCTGACAGCACCCGGGGCATCTCCTCTGTCAGGACACCTCCACTGTCAGGACACCTCCTCTGTCAGGACACCTCCACTGTCAGGACACCTCCTCTGTCAGGACACCTCCACTGTCAGGACACCTCCACTGTCAGGACACCTCCTCTGTCAGGACACCTCCACTGTCAGGACACCTCCTCTGTCAGGACACCTCCACTGTCAGGACACCTCCTCTGTCAGGACACCTCCTCTGTCAGGACACCTCCACTGTCAGGACACCTCCTCTGTCAGGACACCTCCTCTGTCAGGACACCTCCTCTGTCAGGACACCTCCACTGTCAGGACACCTCCTCTGTCAGGACACCTCCTCTGTCAGGACACCTCCTCTGTCATGGTTTCTTGTGTTCTTCGTCAACATAGGTGCCGTAAAATAATAACGTTATAGAAGTTATTAATGATGCAAATGACCGGATGTTACATGTCGGCTTGGGTTGTTGTTTTGAAGCAAAGTTAGAGAACGTCAAAGTTGACTTTCACCAGTGGAGGTTAGCATCAACAGCGTCAGTTATCAGGGATTATTAACTGTATAGTGCAAAACCTAAAGTAACTGTTCGCATTTGTTTGTATGTAACGTTATAAAACATTTTTGTAAACTCTCCTTGCATCAGCTGGGCATCGTCACAAAGCTGAAAACGTCTCTTTCTGAACTCACAGACGTGATATGTGAGACAGCCGAGCTGCCAACACGATGCAACACACCACCATGTTTTGCCAGAGGTCGACTGGCTAATTAGTGATGTCACCTGTTTAAGTGCACGAGTGGAATCAAAATGTGGCACATTTGTACTTTTTTATTTGTCCACCTCTGTTGTAAACTACAGTATATAAACAAAACGAATAGTAAGTGAAATTACTGAGAAGTAGCTTCTGCACCATCACTACTTTTATTTTTGATACTGAGGAAGGAAATACACATTTAGAGTGATGTCTGAGAAGAGAAGGGCCTCTGACCTCCAGACTGACTGATGGGATCTTTTCTCTTTCTTTTTGGAGCTTGTGTTTTGAATATTACACCTGATCCTTTTGCTTATCTGTATATTTTCAGGAAGCAGAGCAGCAGGCTGAGGTCTCAGTCAGACCTAAGCTTTTTCACAGCATCTATTGCTCAGACACTGTTGGTGCAGCAGCTGTGGTACAGACATCTTTCTTTCTGTCTTTTCCATAGGACTCGGTTGAAGATCTCATTCTTCACGATTGCAGACGTGCAGCAGAGCGGGTTGAGGCCAACAGACAACTGTTGTCTGCCAAAGTGGACCTGCCTGATGTTCTGTGCTTGGGGAGGAGAAACAGGCTGAGGGTGTGGAGAGAAGAGGATGAGCATGAAAAGGAAACAATCCTGGAGCCCTTCAAGTTCACGTTTTACAACACTGAGGACATGTGGAAATTCTGCGGAGAAATAATGGACAGAAGAAATGATTTGGCCTGTTGTGAATGTCACACAGATGAGTGAGTTTGTGTTCAAGAATAAAGGGCTACAGAACATTTATTCATGTTGTGACTTGGTGTGTTTTTTTATGTTTTTCTCATTGATCCCTGAATAATTCACTTGGATTTTACTGTAGATATCAAGAGTAAGTGTAGTATTCAGTGGTACTTGGGTGTTCCAGCAGCACAAGAACATAATTAGCATAGACATGAGACCAAACATGAAATTTATGGTGGTAAAGAATAAAAATACAGAATAATACAACAGGAAAAAAAATTGAAAAAATATAAGAGCAGTGCAATAAAGTGAAATGACAATGAAAAGGCAGTGAACTACTGTATATACTGTGTAGTACACAATAAAATGTATCGGCCAATGACATCTTATGAGATGTTGGCTTATGAATATGAGTAATAACTTAAAAGACAATTTGTGCACTGAGCAATGTTCTTCCTGCCCTCCATTGTTTTCATTGATCAACTATTTGACCTTCTCTTTTCAAGGTCCTCAGCTTTGTAGTCGGCTGCAAATAGACTGTTGAGCCCGACTCATATCACCACCGTTTGTTTTTCCTAATGACTAAGTTGTAAAATGAGCAGTGCAGTGTATTAGTCGGGCTTTTTGTCGAGATTTGGACAGAATAAATCAAAATGCCCACGTTGGGGCTCGTGCGCAACATACAAGGAAAACACGGACCAAAAACGACAAACAAAAAAGTTTACTATGTAAATACGATACAACGATTTATACTATAGACAAGGAATTAATAGATTTTACGTCATATTGTTTACTAATTAATGCATTTGTGAGGAAAACGATTCAACCGGAAGTGCATTCGCGATTTTATTTTGAAATGTATCCCGTGCATTTCCTGTCCTGACAGTGGAGCTCGTGCAGAGTCCAGAGAGGCAGCTGGCAGCCTGATCTGTCCAACTACATGTACAAGACCCCAGCTGAGTTTTGTTGTCAGCAAACTGTCGCAGTATTTTCTGAGCCAACAGAAGAGCAGTGGACTTCTGTGAAACATCTGCTAAGATATCTGAAAGGCTCAGTTGAAAATGAATTGTGTTACAGGAAATGTGACGATGAGAAACTTGGGCTACGAGCACAGTGACGCAGACTGGGCTGCTGATGTAACTGACAGTTACTACTCAAATGTGCCACCAGAGGGAGAATCACTTTCCCTGCAGTTGCAACACGTGTAATATAAGTTAATCAATATAGAGTTTATTATTTCATGTTGATAGTGTTTGTGTGGCTGTGGTGGTTTAGTTAGTCTTTGACCTTTTAGATTTCAGCTCTTATAAAAGAAACCCTCTTTGTTTTCACTCAGGAACGCAGGAGTTTTACCTGTTTGGGTCATTGATTAATATTAAAATGTCAGTCAGCCACAGGCCCAGATGTTGTATGGTAGTAACACATCTGTATGTATTGTCTGTACATTTATATCTACATGTTGCTGTAAAAAAAAATCCTATTTGTTGAATTTCCTCTGTGGATTTCCAGAGTTTGTGACAGAGAGTGATTTCTAACTGAGGTGTGTTGTTTTTCCTTCAGAGAGCTGCAGATTCAAGATAACGAGGGTGTGACTGCTATCAGACACACACACACACACACACACACACACACACACACACACACACACACAGATAAACTCACCTGACTTCCTATAAGGAGGGGGGGCAAAAGGTCAGTCAGACTCCATTTTGAGACGAAGAGCAGAAGGAGAGCAGCTGGAGTCTGAGGCAGGGTGAGTGTTAACAACACATTGTGATTATTTACTGTGACTTTACTTACTGTGAGTCAGTTTTCTCCCTGTGGACTGTGGAGGAAAGAAATGTTGGAGTCAACTCAACACTTTGATTCATCTGTGGACACAAAGTCCTGATTGGCTGAATAATCCTCTTTAAACCTCCAGTAACCCAAGAAAACAAGCACAGGTGTGAAGAAAAGTGACCAGGTGGACTTCTGGCTGCTTTTATTATACTGTATAATGTGTGTGTGAAGGGGAGAGAGAGTGTGTGTTACTTCCTGCTCTCTCGGTCTTGTGCGACTCTTGAACAAACTTGTTTCCTGATTCTTGTGTCCTGAGCTCACAGCTACTGTTTCACCTCTCAGACTGACTTCAGAGCAGAAGATGAGTGTTTGTGTGAAGGAGGAGGAGGACAGAGCAGAGTCTCCAGTATCCAGCTGTCTGTCTATGAAGAGTGACTGGTCCAAAGATCATCCTCTAAACTTCAGTAATGAACCTGGACCATCAGACTCAGAGTAAGACACCTGATACTGACTCATTTATGTGACTTTGTTCTGTTCCCTCTCTCACTGCTGTGCTTTGTTCTGTTGATTTTGTATTTTTATATTCAAAATTCATGTAAAATGTATTTTCTACCTAAATCTAACAGACTTTTCACGGCTCATGTTCCTCTTACTATCTGTGGCAGCTGTCAGTCTCCTAAAAAGCTGTAATCTGATCTAAGAGGACAAACAGAAACTTTGAAAGCTCCTTTTCATCAACAGTAGCAGTAGTTTGTGTGTTTAGAGCTTCTTAAATGACTTTGTCATCAGAGAATTTCTCAAAGATTCATGAGATATCAACACAAACATGTTGGTGTTTGCAGAGTTCAGTCCAACAGACAGAGAGCAGAGTCTCCAGGATCCAGCTGTCTGTCTATGAAGAGTGACTGGTCCAAAGGTCTTCCTCTAGACTTCAGTAATGAACCTGGACCATCAGACTCAGAGTAAGACACCTGATACTGACTCATTTATGGGACTTTTTTCAGTTCCCTCTCTCACTAAGGTGTTTTGTTCATGTTGTGTTTGTATATTTCAGCAACAATGTATTTGCTAACTAACTTTAACAAACCTTTTGGGACTCATGACAGAGAGATCATTCGTCCCATCGTCCTCTTAGTGCTGTCAGTCACGTAAAAAGCTGTAATCTGATCAAAGAGGACAAATAGAAATTGTTAAACTTCTTATTTATGGACAGGAGGAGTTTGCTCCC
Organism: Pagrus major; assembly: GCF_040436345.1. NCBI lineage: Eukaryota > Metazoa > Chordata > Actinopteri > Spariformes > Sparidae > Pagrus > Pagrus major. The sequence goes on along the minus strand of NC_133215.1, from coordinate 2,793,200 downwards.
TCTATGAATTTGTAATTAGACTTTTTTTAAAAAGTAATCTCATAGTTAAAGTCACATCATCGTGGTCGACCTCAGTTATTGAGAACACTTTTAACTCCAGGTTCAAACTGACTAAACAGAAGAGTTGAAATAACACAAGCAGCCATTTTTATTCCAGACTGAAGCTGAATTCATCAGAAAAGTAAAGACAGTTTTACTGTCCTCTGTCAGCTGATCTGAGCTTCAACAGTGTCGACCAAATCTTGATATTTGGGTCAGTGACATATACACCAGAAAAAAGTGTTTTTTCAAAAACTTCACATAACAGGCATAAAAATGATTGACTTTTGTTCCACTAACTCTCATCTGTATAGAAACATATGTTGTTTTTAGATTTTCAATTGGAATCAGAAGTTATGTGACAATTTGTTGCATTAGTGCCTAAAATCGTCATATGGTGTGACATGAAAATAATTGTATATAAAATGAAAATGGATTATACCTTTCTTAAGTTACTCACTTTATCAAAGTCCTTTATCATAACTAAACTGTGATCCATTATAGTTCTGTGAAAATTAATTAAATTTGTGTATTATTTTCTAAATCATTGCTCAATGTGAGACCTGTGTCGGCAGTCTTTCAACGTATTTTCTATCTATTGTGACAAACCTTGCTATAAAATTATAAAAATATTTGTGACTCTTGCTCAAACTATTTTCTATGTATTTCATGAACATTTTCACATTTTATCATTAATAAAGGTTTGTTATTTTCACAATGTCACACCACATGATATAGTGTCACACCATATGATCATGTCGCCATGTGTCAATGCAAAACATGTATGAACCTTCCTATTGGTGAGTACTGATAAATCATATGGCAGGAAATATTAATTAGGGTTGAGATGAGATGAGATTCTCTGCATTTCATAACTGTGTTCTTCTTAGTTGCACTGCCTACAGTGTTCTAGTCCAATGATATTTTAGATATCATGTATTGCCAGGCTTTAAGAAATCTGCCACAAGGCCTTTTGAATCAACAATGAAGGCTCCCTCTAAAACCCTCCCTCAGACCTTCCTATTGGTCAGCGAATGGAAACAGACCGTTGTCGTTTACTTTTCTTTTCTTTGCCTCAGCAACTCCTCTCTCCTCGCAGGGTGTCATTATTTGCCTCAAGCTGACAAAAGAAAAGGGACTGTATGGTTTAAGACGAAGACAAAACATTGTTTAGACTTAAACAGCATTCTAAGGTTTCTGTGAAGGGGTCTGCTGTGTCTGTCTGATAAACTAGAAATCTGTATCACCGAATAAAACTAAACTAAACTAAACACAATCTTTTGTGGATAATTACAGCTTTTATGTGATGATGGACCCAAACAAATGTTTGAAAGGACAAAACATACATTGGACTTTGTTATTTATTGTTATATCTGCAGGAAATTACAATTCGTATCATATGGTGTGACAATCAAATCATATGGCGTGACAGGCAGACAGGTCGCACCATATGATAAAGAGTCACACCATATTATGTTTTCTGCATTTAGCACAACCTTGAGTCTTGTAGCTACACATTAACATGCTGACAAGATGCTAGCTGTGACAAAGCAACATAGATTTACATGTAATCATGACAAAAAATATAAAATTTCTTTTGCATTTCTATGAAAAATGTGTCACACCAAAAGACATCCGGAAGTGGGACTTTTGTCAGAATGCCAACAAAATCTGATTTATTAAACACATAAAAATGATAACTCACCTCAGAAACCTGTCATTGTCTGGTATTGATAGTACTAAACAACCTTGCTGAAGAAGGACCTCTCATTCCCAAGGGTGTCAAAACAGTTGCCCGTTGAAATATCCCAAAATGGTGTCACACCATGTGATTGTGATTTGTGGGACAAAATCTTTTTGATCAGAACTGACTCAAAACATTATGCTTGGACTTTGAAAAGAGTAGGCTCACAAATAGACATCTGTATTATTTTTCTGTATTGTTTTGAGAATTTTTGCATTTATTTTTCTTAGCTTTATTCAAGTTCTTACTTTGAGAAACGAGTGTCGGACAGTCACACGACATGAGTTCTGTTGTGTTTGGTTGAAAATTCTGAAAAAATGAGTGATGAACTGTTTTAATGTTGAGTATGTTCACATAAAGCATAATCTTCTGCACAATATTGAGAGGGTTTTTGACAAATATATTTTATATTTATACATGTTTGACACTGAAGACACCAAAATTGCCATGTCACGTCACACACCCATTTTTAGAAACAATCAACAAATGGTTTCAGTCCTAAAGAAATGTCTTCACAGAGAGAAGAAGAGGAGGCATGTTTCTGTGGAGGAGCAGCCGTCCTGCTGTGTTTCCTGTCAGGACGTCCTGAAGGATCCAGTCTCTACCAGCTGTGGACACTGGTTCTGCAGACAGTGCATCACATCATACTGGGACCAGTCTGCTTCACCAGGACTCTCCTCCTGTCCCCAGTGTGGAGAAAGTAAGACTATATATCTGTCTGCTGATGTCTTCATGTCTGAACACACTACTTGTTGTTTTAATACATTTGTTATGTCTCACATTAACCAATCAGAGAGCTGCTTGTTCTCTGTATGCAGAGATGGAGATGGAGAAGTGTCAGACAGCAGCTTGAGACAAAACAGCACTTTAAACAACAGTCCACATTAGCTTTCCTGCTAACATCTCCTCCTCCTCTAACTTACAAACACACACCTCGTCCTGCAGATCCACTTGTTGAACAAGCCACCGAACAAACATCCAGTGAGGAAAAGTGCACTGCTAACATCTATTTTCAGGCTGCAGCAGATGCTAATTAGCTGCTCAGTGTCAGCACATTAAACAGCTTAAAATGTAACCTGCTTCATTACAATACGTTCATTTAGCCGACGTTTTTATCCAAAGAGACTGAAAATAACTGACTGAACCATGTGGATACAACATGAGTAGATCACATTCATCCATTATGCTGAAATGGTTCAAGAGCTACAACTAGAAGCAATAAGAGATCAAGAGAGAGATTGTTTTTATGGACCAAGGTGCCGTCTGAACAGGAGAGTTTCAGTCTGAACAGGAGAGTTTCAGTCTGAACAGGAGAGTTTTCAGTCTGAAGTTGTGTCGAGTTTCTTCTGTTCTGATGTCACTGGGGAGTTTGTGTCACTATTGTGGATCCAGGACATCAGACAGTCTGGATCTAGTTGAGCAGTAGCTGGTCCTCCCTTGTAGTGAGGGAATAACAAGCAGTCAGCAGCAGCAGAGTGTAGTGGACGGGCTGAGGTGCAGGTGGTGGTCATTTACAGGGGCCAACCTGAGATGTTGTCCCTCAAGCAAAGGAGTTGAGTTCAAGAAACAGTGCTGTGCATAGAGGTGAGCCCAACTAAATCTAGTTGGTACCGCCCCACCTCCGGCACCAGCACCTGTTCCTTCCCCCATGAGAGGAGACACTCCCTGTCCTGAGGACCAGTCTGGGATGCCAGGAATCAGCACACCTGCCTTCTTTTGCATGAGACTGGCACACACCCGACCCCAATGCCCGTCCCTGCTGGTAGTCAGCCCACAGGGTGGCGTCTCCATGTAGTCAAAGGCCAGACACCAGATATTCACCAGCGACCTCCACTCCCAGGTTGAGCTCCAGAAAGGTGCCCTGATGTCTCTTTCCTGGTTCAGGTGCTGCAGCACCTTTGTGGCTGATTCATAAAGGCTCTTTGAATCACTCTCAGTCCGGCTCCTCCTCTGGGGCTGATTAGCTTTGCGAGACCCTGCCAGGGGCTAATGCCCCCGACAACAGAGCTCCGAGGATCACAGGGACACACAAACCTCTCCACGACGTTAAGGTGGAGAGAAAGACAAAGAAAACAACAAACATGTTCTTATACTGATGGTTTTAACTTGTAATGAAAAGACCATTGACTGCTGATTGTCACATTGTATTTTTTGTCTCCCACTTTTGTCTCTTTTTTCAGTGAATGTTGGTCTGCAGGAGGTTTTCCATGAACATAAGATCAGTCTGAGGAGGAGATGTGAACGTGTGACTGAAGGAAGTGATGAAACAGGAAGTGGAACCCTCCTCAACAGGATCTACACTGAGCTCTACATCACAGAGGGACAGAGTGAAGAGGTTAATACCCAACATGAGGTGAGGCAGCTGGAGACAGTTTCCAAGAAGAAGACCTTCAGTGAAACTCCAATCAGGTGCTGCGACATCTTTAAAGCCTCACCTGACCAACAGAGACCCATCAGAGTGGTTCTGACCAACGGCGTCGCTGGCGTTGGAAAAACCTTCTCAGTGCTGAAGTTCACTCTGGACTGGGCAGAGGGCTCCGAAAACCAAGATGTCCGTCTGCTGGTTGTGCTCTCGTTCAGGGAGCTGAACCTGATCAGAGATGAGCAGTACAGTCTTCTCAGGCTGCTCCATGTTTTCCATCCAACATTACAGAAGGTGACAGCAGAGAAGCTCGCTGCCTGTAAACTTCTGTTCATCTTTGACGGCCTGGATGAAAGCAGACTGTCACTGGATTTCAAGAACCATGAGGTCGTGTCTGATGTCACACAGGAGTCATCAGTCAGCGCGCTGCTGACAAACCTCATCGAGGGGAAGCTGCTTCCCTCGGCTCTCGTCTGGATAACTTCCCGACCTGCAGCAGCCAATCGGATCCCTCCTTCACGTGTTGACAGGGTAACAGAAGTACGAGGCTTCACTGACGCCCAGAAGGACGAGTACTTCAGGAGGAGGTTCAGTGAAGAAGATCTGTCCAGCAGAGTCATCTCACACATCAAGACCTCCAGGAGCCTCCACATCATGTGTCTGATCCCAGTCTTCTGCTGGATCACTGCTACAGTTCTGGACCACATGTTGACTACAGACCAGAGAGGAGAGCTGCCCAAGACCCTGACTGACATGTACTCACACTTCCTGCTGGTCCAGACAAAGAGGAAGAAGCAGAAGTACGATGAGGGACGTGAGACGAGTCCACAGGAGCTGACGGAGGCTGACAGGGAAGTTCTTCTGAAGCTGGGGAGGCTGGCGTTTGAACATCTGGAGACAGGAAACATCATGTTCTACCAAGAAGACCTGGAGCGGTGTGGTCTTAATGTCACAGAGGCCTCGGTGTACTCAGGAGTTTGTACAGAGATCTTCAGAAGAGAGAGTGTGATCTTCCAGAAAACAGTCTACTGCTTTGTTCATCTGAGCGTTCAGGAGTTTCTGGCTGCAGTCTACATGTTCCACTGTCACACCAACAGCAACACAGAGGTCCTGAAGGACTTCCTGGGAGGACAGAAACCCTCAACCCTGGAGGACTTCCTGAAGAGAGCCATGGAGAAATCCCTCAAAAGTAAGAATGGTCACCTGGACCTGTTTGTCCGCTTCCTTCATGGACTCTCTCTGACGTCCAACCAGAGACTCTTAGCAGGTCTGCTGGGTCGGACAGACAACAGGCCAGAAATCATCCAGAGAGCCATCAACAACCTGAAGGAGATGAACAGAGATGATGTCTCTCCTGACAGAAGCATCAACATCTTCCACTGTCTGACGGAGATGAACGACCACTCAGTCCATCAGGAGATCCAAGAGTTCCTGAAGTCAGAGAACAGATCAGAGAAGTATCTCTCTGTGATCCACTGCTCAGCTCTGGCCTACATGCTGCAGATGTCAGAGGAGGTTCTGGATGAGTTGGACACAGAGAAATACAAAACATCACAGGCAGGAAAACAGAGACTGATTCCAGCTGTGAGGAACTGTAGAAAGGCTCGGTAAGTCCAGATGTGATGAACATTAAAAATCCTGGTAAAGCTGAAGCCTTCAGTATTAAAGACAAACACTTTACACACATGCATTATATAAAACCTCAACACGATACATGTTTTCCTCAACAAGTATGAAACCTGCTGATTGAATCAATGATCATCACCAAGCTCAGAGATGAAATGACAGGTAGTCGTCCACTTTCCAAAACATTTCCTTCAGCCAGGTGAACTCCACCTGAGACAAATGATCACCCATCAAATGATAATAACTCAATCTTTAGCACTAATTATACTATTGATGCAGTAGAAGAGGCTGAATTAATTTAACGGGAGGTGAAAAGCAGACGGAGCGACAGAATAAAATGCATCAAAGAACAAAATCCACACAAACACATAACTGAGGTAAACACATACGAGTGCAGTTACAACCTACAGTGAATTTACATGAAGCTTCATGAATATAAATCAACTCAAATCTGACACGTTTACATTACAGTCATTTGGACACTTTGTCCTGAACATCAGTTTGGTTCATGTTGCTCAAGGACACTCAGGAGGTTCATTTATTGATTTATTTTCTTGATATAAGACTTTTAAAAGCAGTGACAAAGTGCTGTACACACATTAAACAGCAACACAACGAAAGAGTCACAAGAAAAAGCAAGTTTTACCCGACAATTACAAATATAAATATAAAGAGCACAGAATGAATCAAACAAACCAAAATCAAACATGAAGATAAAAACATCCACATCAGGGTTAAAAGCAGCTTTATTCAAGTGTGTTTTGGGGGCTGATATAAAACGGGGCAGCGATTCAGCCCCTCTGATCTCCTCAGGCAGGGAAAGTCTGGGGCCTCGTGGGCAGAAGGAGCTCAAGTTTCAAACTACAAACCTTGTGATCAATGACTGACCAGCTCAGGCCGACCAACTGACCCCCTGTGCTTTGTGATGCAACATGTCTGAATCTGTTTTCACAATAAAGTCTCACATTTTATTGTTTTAATGTTCTTTTATCTGTAATCACAGATTTATTGGCTGTGGACTCTCAGAGAGTCACTGTGAAGTCGTGGCCTCAGCTCTGAAGTCCAACCCCTCCCATCTGACAGAACTGGACCTGAGTGGAAACAACCTGCAGGATTCAGGAGTGAAGCTTCTCTGTGCTGGACTGGAGAGTCCAAACTGTCGACTGGAGGTTCTGAGGTCAGTTCATGTGTTTCTGTGTAGATCTATAACATTTAAATCAGAACAGAAGTTTTACATTTCCTTCAGTTCACTTGTTTTCTGGGTTTGTCTGAGCTCAAATCACAACAACTCAGTTTAAAGTTTGACTGCAGATTATATATTTATATCACACACACACACACACACACACACACACACACACACACACACACACACACACACACACACACACACACACACACAAGCTGGCAACCAGGGAGCACAACACAGAGAAATAAGACAAACGTCACGTTGCAGGCCTGGTTGAAGCTGGGGAGCGTGGCGGCCAGATACAGTTGAAGCCGGTTCACTTTGACCGAGCAGAAACAACAGGTGAGTTCTCACCGTAGCAGAGCTCAAGTCACAAGAGTCCCAGTAGTGCAGCTCCAAGCTGAAGGGGATACGCGGCGGCTGATGGCAAGCTGACTGTGGAGGACCCTCGGCCGACTGTGGCCGGTTGCAGACGAGGAAAAATCGTCGGAAACGAGACTGAAAGTTCAACTATCTTAATAACAGGAGCTTTAAATAGCAGAATCAAATGTTCCATCAGTTTCTGTGGGTTTTTATTTGGCTGCACAACATGAGTTTGTACAGATGGAGCCTCTGGTGGAGCTGCAGAGTTTAAGAGGTGACATCACTACGTCTTTATTGAAGCAGCAGCACATTGTCATTAATATTAATGAGAGCTCTGTTTCACTTTGTGTGTTTGACAGTGTTGAACCTGCATCCTGTTGGGTTCAGGTGTTTGGAGCTTCATTTTCTAAACGTCTACATCCTGAACCTTCTTCAGCTCTGAACAGATTATTAAACACTGAATGATTTCAAGCAGGAACATTAAAGTCTTTTAAACTGACATCATTTATTCTTTATTCAGATTGGAGTACTGCAGTTTGTCAGAGATCAGCTGTGCTTCTCTGGCCTCAGCTCTGAAGTCCAACCCCTCCCATCTGAGACAGCTGGAGCTGAGTTACAACAAGCTGCAGGATTCAGACGTGAAGCTTCTCTGTGCTGGACTGGAGAGTCCAAACTGTCGACTGGAGACTCTGAGGTCAGACACCATTTTTTACTTCTGTGCTCAGATTAATATGATGTGAAAGTTGTGTTGACACTAAACTGCAGACATCAGCTGATATTATACTGATCCACACTGAGTATCTTAATGCTGAAGTCTGTTTTCTTCTTCTGTGGTTTAGTCCATTGACTGTGGCAGAGCAATGTTGAGCTGCACATTTAAAACCTTCATATAACAACATGAATAATTCACTCTGAACATCCTCAACTATTGATTTTCATCTCAGATTACAAATCATGTTTTTTAAAGTGATGAGAAAAATACATACTACAATGAAAAGTTAAATAATCTCTATTTTAACTATCAGACAATAACAAATATATTCAGAATCGTCTTTTTACAACATTTTAATGAAGCTTTGTGACGTTTATACTGACTGAATATTTAAATTGTGAAGTTTCATCATTTATTCTTTATTCAGATTGAGGAGCTGCAGTTTGTCAGAGATCAGCTGTGCTTCTCTGGCCTCAGCTCTGAAGTCCAACCCCTCCCATCTGAGAGAGCTGGACCTGAGTCACAACGAGCTGCAGGATTCAGGAGTGAAGCTTCTCTCTGCTGGACTGGAGAGTCCAAACTGTCGACTGGAGACTCTGGGGTCAGTTCATGTGTTTCTGTGTATCTATAAAATGTCATTAATTTACATGTTTTGCTCTCTCTCTCTCTCTCTCTCTCTCTCTCTCTCTCTCTCTCTCTCTCTCTCTCTCTCTCTCTCTCTCTCTCTCTCTCTTGCTCGACCACACACTCTCCACACACAGCACACGTGTGGTTGTTTATCTCAACAAGGAAACTTGCTTTACTTGAGAAAGGCTGCAGGCAGCGAGACAGAAGACTGCTGAAAGGCAGAAAGTGAAATGTTACTTCAGAGCGTGGAGGACGAGACGACTCTGGCTGTTCCCACTGACCAATCAGTGGTCTGCAGTGTGTTAGCTCCACCTTTTAGCGTGGGATCAGTGCATCAGTGAAGCTAAACGTGTTCATAGCTGTTTCAGACAGCCAAAGGTGGAGCCAAGAGCTGCTGGAGGCTCAACAATGGGTTAAATATGGAGGGAACTTCTCACATGTTCTCTCCTGGAAGACATTGGTAGTGTTTCACTCAGTTCATATTTCAAAGTGACAGAAATAGTTGTGTAACAAATGAAAAAGAGCTGAGAGAGAAGTTGAAACCTGGGCTCTGTCTCACCTGCACTCAGCTCACCAATCACAGAGTGAGGAAGGTGTTAATGTTTGTTTGTCACTTTTGTAAAGTGACAGAAGTTGTTGGACACAGACCCCCTAATCTGACATCAGAAAGGTGTGGCCCCCCGCAGAGATTTAAACCTCTGAAAAGAAAGTGTTGAATCTCTGAAAAAAGGAGGTTGGATGATGTTGAAGTCACGTTGGACAAAAGACATGAGTGTGATGTGATCTCTGATTCAACACACTGCACGTGTTGAATGTGTGAAACTCTGAAGACAAACTTTAATAACATGAAAATATTACACTGCTGATGAATTATAAGTGCGACACAATTATCTCACACATACTGTTGTTCTCACATCTTTAAATCCATTTGAATATTTACTTTAAACCGGTTAATACTTTGAAAACATTATTCAAACTGTTTAAATCTTAGTTTTCATGTCATCAGCTCTGAAGGGGATTTGACCACATAGATTCTGTCCTGATTCACACTGAGCATCTTGTTCTGCTTCATATTTAAAACATATCTAATATAACATCAAACATTCAGCACTGTTTTATTCTCCATCAACCTCTTCATCATTGATTTGCACTTTTCCTTCTTGCTTCTGAAAGTAAAAACACAAACGTTGTGTTTTCTTCTGTCAGACAACAACAAACGTGTGTTTGTTCCAAACCTTTCTGATGATATGTGACGTCTGTACTGACTGAAACACTTCAGCTCAGGATGACTTTTATCTGAAAGCTCCTGTTGCTGAGAGAGTTGATCTTTGAGTCTCGTTCCCGACCCGTCAAATACTGACGCTTTGGGACGGCGGCCGACCCGACCTACAATCCCAAAGCGTCAGTATTTGACCAGTTGGAACGAGACTGAAAATTCAACCATCTCAATAACAGGAGCTTTAAATAGCAGAATCAAATGTTCCATCAGTTTCTGTGGGTTTTTATTTGGCTGCACAACATGAGTTTGTACAGATGGAGCCTCTGGTGGAGCTGCAGAGTTTAAGAGGTGACATCACTACGTCTTTATTGAAGCAGCAGCACGTTGTCATTAATATTAATGAGAGCTCTGTTTCACTTTGTGTGTTTGACAGTGTTGAACCTGCATCCTGTTGGGTTCAGGTGTTTGGAGCTTCATTTTCTAAACGTCTACATCCTGAACCTTCTTCAGCTCTGAACAGATTATTAAACACTGAATGATTTCAAGCAGGAACATTAAAGTCTTTTAAACTGACATCATTTATTCTTTATTCAGATTGAGGGACTGCAGTTTGTCAGAGATCAGCTGTGCTTCTCTGGCCTCAGCTCTGAAGTCCAACCCCTCCCATCTGAGAGAACTGGACCTGAGCTTCAACGACCTGCAGGATTCAGGAGTGAAGCTTCTCTCTGCTGGACTGGAGAGTCCAAACTGTCGACTGGAGACTCTGGGGTCAGACACCATTTTTTACTTCTGTGCTCAGATCAATATGATGTGAAAGTTGTGTTGACACTAAACTGCAGACATCAGCTGATATTATACTGATCCACACTGAGTATCTTAATGCTGAAGTCTGTTTTCTTCTTCTGTGGTTTAGTCCATTGACTGTGGCAGAGCAATGTTGAGCTGCACATTTAAAACCTTCATATAACAACATGAATAATTCACTCTGAACATCCTCAACTATTGATTTTCATCTCAGATTACAAATCATGTTTTTGAAATGTTTTTTAAAGTGATGAGAAAAATACATACTACAATGAAAAGTTCAATAATCTCTATTTTAACTATCAGACAATAACAAATATATTCAGAATCGTCTTTTTACAACATTTTAATGAAGCTTTGTGACGTTTATACTGACTGAATATTTAAATTGTGAAGTTTCATCATTTATTCTTTATTCAGATTGTTCAGATGCAGTTTGTCAGAGATCAGCTGTGCTTCTCTGGCCTCAGCTCTGAAGTCCAACCCCTCCCATCTGAGAGAACTGGACCTGAGTCTCAACAAGCTGCAGGATTCAGACGTGAAGCTGCTGTCTGAACTTGTGGAGAGTCCAAACTGTCGACTGGAGGCTCTGAGGTCAGTAGAGAGTTGGAGTCAGTCCATGCTGGTTTCAGCAGTATTGTAATAAACACAGTCAGTATCAGAGTAAAGATCCAGCATTTCCTGCTTTCCTCAGTGAAGCTGTGAGAGGAGAACGGTGACAGGCTTCAGGATTGGACAGAAAGAGATAGAGGGGGAACAGTCAGCCAATCAGAGGAGCCAGAAGCTTGTTGTGATCGTGTGTTTGAGTTGAAGTGAAGACGACTGTTGTTGTGTTCATGTGTACAGGAAGTAAAGCTGGATCACAGCTGACAGCATCACAGGATGTGTAGAGACAGTGTCCTCATCCATCAAACTGTTGTAGCATCAAATCTCTGTTCTCTCATTTCAACACTGAACAACTGATCAGTCCATCTTTGTCACAGCTCTCAGGTCTACGGTGGCCCTGAAGGTCAAAACACAACAACATCCCACAAAACATCAAACTGTCACCAGAGACTCTGGTTCTGTCCAATAACAAACAAGAACGCCGTCCCACCTTTTCCATAATCTGAAGTGTGGTTGTGTTTTGACCTTCAGGGCCACCGTACAGATCGCTCTGACTGAAGCCTGCACATCACTGACTCTTATTTCAGAGAACCACGGTTACATTTAGTAACCATGTGGTCTCCTCACAGACCAGAACCTCTGCTGAAGTCCAGTAACCACAGCTGGTGTTGACTGTTCAGTCTCTGTGTGAACATGTAGGAGCTTTAACATCAAATATTTATCTGTCCGTCTGTCTTTAGTTTTATCCAGATGTTTTTACAACAGACTCCATATTTACATGTTTGTAATATTTAAAGCAGATGAAATGTTCAGGTGTGACTGAGACTCTGGTTTTTAACAGCAGTGAATCATCATCAGAGTGTTTCTGCAGTGATGATGCGTTCAGGGACTCTGAGCAGTTTATTTCACTGTGTGCTTGAGTGAAACCTGCAGAGTAAACACACTTGATGTGTCTGCAGGTCTGTGAGCTTCACTCCAACACGTTAACATGAGCTGAAAGGAAGCTGGCTACGCTACACAGCCGCTCCACTTGTGGTCTGAACAGGACTGAAGTCCTGCTGGTCTTTATATCACTGACTGACAGCTGATGGAGGGAGTCTCTGTAAACACTCATGTATCACTTCTGCTGTCTCTCTGCTTCTCTCATCAGCTGGAGGTGGTCTCTGTCAGAGTGAGTGATGAGAAAGGTGGAGGTGTTGAGAGGATCAGCTGTGTCCTGATGATCCAGAGAGGTTGAAGCAGCACCATCAGCTGGTGGGTGGAGAGGCTCTGACTGGGCGGAGAGGAGAGCTTCATCCAGCAGCGACTGACGGACCAATCACAACACGTGGAGATGATGTCAGTGCTGCAGTGTGAACTGCTCTGAGATCAGCTCCACTGTCCAGTCCAGCATCGTCCCTGTTTCCTCTGGATGTTGTAGGGACACATGTCCCTCGCCTCTGCTTTTAATTGAGGCTTTGTCTTCTGAAAGGCAAACACTCCTCTACAGATATGAGCTCTCCTCTTCACCTGGCAGGGAGGACGTTGTTGTCTTTACAATAAAACCGTGGAATAGATGATTCCCAGGAGACCATCTGTCCTTATTTACAACTCTACACACCATTTGTCCTCTTTCCCCCTCAAGACAGAAACACTCCTTTCCTTCAGGTCCATCGAGGTTCATCACCAAATGAATCCACTCTCCAGACATCAAGAGGAACAGACAATCTTGTGTTATAGTTTCATGTCTTTGCAGTTGTGTTAGATTAACAAAGTGCTGACAATTGTTCTCTGCTGATCTAATTAAAACACACACACACATTCCCACAGTGAAGGTCTGGTGACGCCCACCTTCTTGGAGTAATCTTGGTTGACAGCTTAATAATTTATAGTTGTGTTGTTCTTATCTTTTGCGCTCCACTGTGAAGTTCTCTACACTTCTCCAGACTTCAACACGGTTCTGAACAGCTATTAAACCAGAACCTCATCTTCTGAATTTTAACAGATTATTAAACAGGCAGAAAAGTTATTAAAACTGATTTTTCTTACACTTCCCTACGATTAAGATTGAGTGAGATGAATGTAATGTGTAAAAACGCCCTGTGGTGAGTCCTGGTGTGATCGGGACAAACTGTTCAATCATGTCGTTAATACGTTTGGATTATTACCAGTGAATGTCTCTGATGTGCCCTGTTTAACAAGTATCAAGCTGGAACTAAAAGAAATATGAGTGGTGACTTCTACTGTATAATCAAGTGTGTTTAGATGTTCTGATCCAGTTTTAATTCCTTTGTGGATGTTAAAGTGGTTTTAATAATGACATATGATTTGGTGTTGGACAAAGTCCACATATGAAGCCGTGGTGACATTCTGGGGAAGGTGAAGCGGTTTAGCAACGTTTCAAACTCTAGTTTAGTTTGAGTCCGTTCCTGTGAAGTTTCCCACTTGTTATCTCCTCTGAGACAAACAGCGGCCGCCCTGCCCCCAGGCCCGCCGCCACTCGAGACTACAAAACAGAGACATCACTTCTCTGCTCGCTCCAAACTTTAACTCTCTTCTCTCTCCAAACTCTTCTCTTCTTTAATGTTTCCGCTCTTTACTTTGAGACTCGCTTCAAGACAGCGATCTCTGCACAAAGTGCTCACGTGTTCATTTTTCTCACTTTTATATTTATGGCTGTATTGATTCATCTCTTAAGTTCTTCAACTTACATGAAGTTTCTACCAGAACCAAGTTCTGCTTTAATTAAGAGGAAGTGAACTTAATTGCAGCTTTTAGCTGAACAGAGATTCAGTCACTTTTGTTCCTATTAAAATGACTCTGGTCATATTTAAATGCTGTCACCCAACTAACCCGTGATCTCACCACCTGCACATGTTCATATACCCGCATTACTTTACCGGGTCCACATTTCCACTTACCTGTTGTTGTTCCTTTAAATCGCCGTTTCATTCATTTACCCTGAATTATCTAGTTAATAAACATATTTAACCGTATGTCGTCGTCTGTGCAGGTTTGTTTTTAATGTGGAGAACCGATGGAAACTGTGTAGAAGTCACTACTTCAGTTATGAGATTGAATGAATTGATCTGAAATTGATTAGAATTGATACAAATTAACCTGGAATGTGATTAATTTCATCGGGATTATTCAAATGGATGAAACAGCGGAGGTGGTGCCCCATTAACGAGTGTTTTATTAATGGCCAGTGATTAATAAATGACATGTATTATTAGTGTCTCTCCTACAATGTGACAGAGTGTCATCAGTGTCTCTGGACTGCTCTGCTGCATCTGCCAAGCAGCCGTCACGTCAGGAGCAGACACAATAATGAGTTAATTACTCGTTAACTTAGTTACAGAGTGAGTAAATGTACTTAGTGAGTAAATGTACTTAGTTACAGAGTGAGTAAACGTACTTAGTTACAGAGTGAGTAAATGTACTTAGTTACAAAGTGAGTAAATGTACTTAGTTACAGAGTGAGTAAATGTACTTAGTTACAGAGTGAGTAAACGTACTTAGTTACAGGATGTTCACTTTCACAGTACTCTGATGCTGTGAAACTTAAAGTACTTGTAATTGGTTGCGGGGCGGAATGAGCGCCCGCAAAAAACCAAACCGTGCGGTGTCTGCGTCGCTCGGATACACGTCACACATGTAATGTTGCGCGTGGGGAGTGGGCGGAGCCAAGATGGCGGTGCTGCAGGAAGCTGGTGCCAAGTTTCTCCGTCAAACAATTTGAGGTTTTGTGAACAGGCAGACAGAATATGTGGTAATTTTAACGTTTTACTGATAAAAAGGTGACTTTAACACATTAATATTTTGGTACCAAGACTAATGTTCCGTGGAAAAAAGATAAAGTTTGGAAAAACCGAGACGG